>NC_064848.1:145967220-146055910 GCF_024139225.1 Suncus etruscus | reverse complement strand
TTGCTACACCAGATTTATAGGTTTTCTCTCACTCACCCCAATCCCTCACTCCCCAGCCTGTCACCTTGAAAGGCACTTTCTGTCACCTTGAAACACACTTTTATTTTTGGGGTTTTTTTTTGGGGGGGTCATATCCAGCAGCACTCAGGGGTTACTCCTGACTCTACGCACAGAAATGACCCCTGGCAGGCACGGGGGACCATATGGGATGCCAGGACTCGAACCGCCTTCCTTCTGCATGCAAGGCAAATGCTATCTCTCCAGCTCCGAAAGGCACATTTTTAAGATTGGTTGTTGAAATTTGCATCTCACATGTTTTCAGTGTTATTGACTAGGTAGTTTAAATATCCAAACCACAGAGTCAAAAATATATAAATTTTCCCAAAGCATTTTGTGGAGGATAAGAAAGAGAAATGGTGTTCAGAAATTGATTTATAAAGGAGTAAGAATTCTTAGATTTCAAGATTAGCAGATAAAGATTTTTGGGTGGCCACACATGGTAGAGCTAAGGTGCCCATAGCCCTTCACTCAGAAATTACTCCTGGTAGGCTTGGGGGACCATATGAGATGCCCAAGATTGATTCCACTATGACCACATGCAAGGCAAATGCCCTTCCTGCTGTGCTACATATCTAGCCCCTAACAGATGAACATTTTCAATGTCATCATCAAAATATTCTGAAGTCATCTTTATCAGAAGAGATCTATTCACAAGATGAAGTAATTTTATAAGTGTAGCATGCTTACAAAACAGAAACCCATGTTTCTGAAAAGTGACTTGTCAAGGAAGTGAGCAAATGTGACTGAATGGGTGTCAAAGAGAGGAAATGGATATTAGTCCCCTCATGCAGCCATAAGGCAACCATAGCGAGACTATCATAGGAGCTGAGGGCCATGCCTCCTTTTTTCGCATTAGACTTAAGTCAGTATATTGCTTTTAATGTCTCTAAATGTCAACTTTTATCAGGATGTGTGAGCTGAATTTCTCCCTTCTAGTTTAGTGTCCAACAAGTAAAGATACTGCTCTTATTTCTCATTGGAGTGATGATTTCAGTCATTAACCTAGATTGGTTGTCTAGCAGGAGAGTCAACCTTCATTCCATCTCAAAGTCAGAATGTACTATTCACTTTTTATTATTAGTCACACAAGTCTAACTTTAAAGGGAGCAACATTTCCAGCTTCCAAAATGTTGACTATGCTGGGGGAGAGGACAGAGTGTGAAGAAGGAACATATAGAAGAAAGTATAGATATATTAAGATTTTTTTTATTAGTTTTTGAGTCATACCCAGGGCTTACTACTGGAGCTGGGCTCAGGGATCACTCCTAGTGGTGCTCTGGGGACTCTACGGTATGCCAGAGATCAAGTCTGGGTGTTTGCTTGCAAGGCAAATATTTTATCAGTTCTACTAAAATTTTTACTTTAGTTTATAAGTTTATTAAGTTTATATATCAGAAAAGTGCCTATTTACCTATAATTTGCATTTAACCAAAAATTAAGTTCCCTACAGATTGATAATGGTGTCTTTGAGGCTTTCAAACTTAAATTTAGTTTTGTTTGTTTTGTTTTGGGGCCATACTCAGCATGTTCCGGGGTTACTCCTGGCTCTGCACTTAGAAATCTCATGGTGCTCAGAGGACCATATGTGTTTTAAAGGATTGAACCCAGGTCAGTTACATGCAAGCATGTTCTCTATCCACTATATCTCAGACCCTCAAATTTAAATTTACAACTTTTTTTTTAAGTTTATCTTTTTATTTATTTTTTTTATCTTTTTATTTTTAAGCACAGTGATTACACACATGCTTGTAGTTGGGGTTCACATATAAAACACACACACGCACATGCACACACACACACACACACACACACACACACACACACCTTCACCAGTGTAACCTTAAGGAAATTTCTTTAATGCTTTTGTAAAACTGATTTTAAGACCATGAATTCCCTAAGCTATTGTCTCTTCCTGAAACTTTGTAACTTGCCTCCAAATCTAGTTGGATAGAATTTCTTGGTTGGTGTTCATTTCATTTATTGTATTATATCCCTCCATTGTCGTCTTGTTTGTAGACTTTGAATCTTATGGGCATCCTTTTTTATATAAGTTCCCTTCTTGAGCTTTCTGCTATCAGTGTTCTACTTTTGACATTTGTTATTTCAATTGAAACATATTTGGGGTTTTCTTACTGGGATCCTTCAGGCCTCTTGTATCTTGGTACCTAAAATCTTTAATTGTTTCTTCATCAAGTTTATCTTCCTTTTTCTTTTTTTTTTTTTTTTTTTTTTTTTTTTTGTGGTTTTTGGGTCACACCCGGCAGTGCTCAGGGATTATTCCTGGCTCCAGGCTCAGAAATTGTTCCTGGCAGGCACAGGGGACCATATGGGACGCCGGGATTCGAACCGATGACCTCCTGCATGAAAGGCAAACGCCTTACCTCCATGCTATCTCTCTGGCCCCATATCTTCCTTTTTCTTCAGGGACTCCACTGACTTAAACTTTTCCTCTTGAACTCATCCCATAGTTCCCTGGTGTACTGGTCCTTTCTATTCAGACTTTTATTCCTATCAACTGTTGTTTTCTAAACCTTTTCTCTCTGAATTTTTTTCCATTTTTATTATTTTTATTTTTTATGATTTTTTTTATTTTGACCAACGTGGATTACAAGTCTTTCACTGTAATATTATAGGTACATAGTGACATTGAATCAGGGGCATTTCCACCACCAATGCTGTCCTTCCTCCATCCCTGTTCCCAGCATGCATCCCATATCATCCTCCTTTACCCCCTCCCACTGGGGTGCCAGTATAAGTGTTCCCCCTCTGTGTCTAGCTTGTAAATTGGGTATCGATTCTGTTGTTGTTGGCTTTGGATTTGGTATTTAAGTCTGATTGTTTTTTTGTTTCTACTTAATGTTCATATGACTATTTGGTCTTGATACCTTTTTTTTATTTCTCCCTCAATTTGTGATGTGGAACAAGATGGTTCAAGTTGTGAGATTCTGTTAGAAGGAAAGAAAAAAAATCAAACAAACAAACAAAAAAAAACCCTGAAAAGCACCACAATAATAAAAAAAACAACCACACAATAACCACGGTCCTAAAATAAAAACAAAACTAAGCACAAAAAGAGAAAAAAAAGATAAAAAGAAAAAGAATAAGAAAAAAATTGGGAAAAGAAAGAAAAATATAAAAACAACAACAACAATAACAGAACCAAAAAATTTACATTTTTGACAATTTGTGTCATTCGAGAAACTTTCACCAATTTACTATAAAGTCTAATACATCCTCTCTTTGTGTATTCATCAGAAATAGTCACACTATCTGGTGACAGAACTTTGTAATATAGATTTTGTAAGGGGCTAAAGACATAGCACAGAATATATGGTTGATATTGCTTACACATGGTTGATCTGAATTCTATCCCTGACACCCTACAAGCACTACCAGGAGCCCTCAGGACTAAGCCCTAGTACCACCAGATGTGGCCCAATTTCTAAAAACTATATATAAAAGCAGGACCTATTTTTATTAGCTAGCTAGAATTTGACTACATGTTGTTCATATTTTCTTTTAGACAATGCAGAGTTCTAGTAAAAGAGCTTATGACTCATAGACTCATCAAGAAAAAACACATGGGCTCTCTGGGCTTGCGTAAAAGTATTCATAAATATGCTGTTACATCCTACAAGTGTAAAATGAAAAGCAAAGCAAAAGGAAAGGTTTTGTCTTTCTAAGCAAGATTTCTACCAAGCAAAGTCATACAGAAACCAAAGATTTGGCTTTCAAATTTATGGTTCCTGAATTTTATTTCTTTCAAAGATGTTTGTTACTTTTAAATTAAAGGAATTGTTTAATGAAGCTATTCATGAGATACTGGAAATGAGTTATGAGAATTATGAGAAATAAAAGGCAGAGGTTTTTTTCAAAAGAAAATCATGAAGCATGAGATAGGTTGCTAAATTTGAGATTTCCAGATTCTTCATAACTAAACAGTTAATATAACTAAACAGTGTAGAATATGGCATTAGAGAAATGGTACTAGAGTGAAGATGCTTGTCCTGATTGCCACAGAACTCAGTTAAATCCTCAGCATCACATATGGCATCACATCTTCACACTACCAGGAATGACTAAGGAGCAGAAATCCTATAGCAAGAGCTGACCACTACCAGGCATTATTCTCAAACAAACCATAAAATTTATGCTTTATGTTTGGCAAAAATATGAAAAAGAAAAAAAACCAATTGGACAATTTTACCATCTGCTTTTATCAGTCATATAGAGGGAAAGAGTTTAGATCTTCTGTTTTGGTTTATTTTTCTTTGCTTTATTTTGTTAATCTTTCTAGACTCTAATTGAAATTTGTGATCAGAATAAAGAAAATTGCTATTAAGTAGAAAACACATGATTAAAGAAAATACAATGAACTGAGAATACACTTTTTATAATGGAGGCCACGGTTGGAGCCTTATTGCTGCATGGTTTCCCCAAATACTTTTGGGAACAATCCCCACTCACAGGTCAACTGGGCATGACCCTCAAACCAAAAGACAGAAGAAAATGCTAGAACATTTGCATTTGTTTGTAAATCTGACTATGTTAGCCATGCCTTTTTATGACTTTATATAAAGATACACAACATATGCACAAAATTATCCTGATCCTGACATAGGGTACTTAAAATTGACACCATATCGTTACTTGACAATCTTTTTTTTTCATAGCATTATTTATGGTACATAGTGACAACGAATGAGGGGCACTCCCACCCCAGTACTGTCCTCCCTCCACCCCCGTTTCCAGCATGCATCTCATATCTCCCTCCCTTTCCCCCCAGAATACTAGTGCAACTGGTCTCCACTCTATAGCTTATTGTAGATTGTCTATTCTGTTGTCATTTGCGATGAAAAGGATAAGAAGAGAAAAGAGAAAAGAAAGAAAAAAAGAAAAAAAAAAGGAAGAGAGAAAAAAATGGCCACAACTACCAAAAAAAAGAAAGAAAAAAGAAAAAAAATGCACCTGGCTAATGAGAAAAGAAAAAAAAATCACCAAATAATAACCACAGGAGTGAAAAGGGAAGAGAAAAATGGAGGAAAGAAGGAAAATTAAAGTAAAAAACTAACAAATCAAAACAAAACAAGAAAAAGAAGGGGTGCTGCAGTGGTAAGGTTTGGCGTTCCCTCCCCTTTTTTTGTTTGTTTTGTTTTGTATAGGCACAGTAAGCATTGGGGGAGAATGGGAATTCCCATGGCCTAGGAGATTCAGGGCTTCTCCATCCTTGAATCATACCATCATGGGATCAACCCCTGGCTCCATAGGTGTTCATTATCTCATCCCAAGGGCTTTGTGTGTGGTGCCAGGAAACTTTCCTCTCAGTTGTGGGTGAGACAATGAGGCCACTGTATCCAGCGGTCTTGAAATTGTTCCACCATTGTTGTGTACAGTCTTCTGTATCAGATGCTCCCTGTTTTTATTCAGTCCCCAAGCCGAAGTATGGAATATTATGTATCTAAGGGTTTTGCTCAGTCTCTGTTGCCCAAGTTGGGCCTCTGCAATAAGAAATCCTTTTTTTTTTTTTTTATTTAATAAGAGTTCTGGTCTACAGTCTAGGGCAGGGTTTTCCTTATTGGTCCCAAGGATAGTTCTGCCCAGTCTCAGCTGTCAAAGTCAGTTTTCTGTACATGGTGCTCTTATTTTTCGCTGTTCAAAAGACAGTACATCTTCTGGTTTCCATCCAGTGTTAGGTGAGGTGATAAGACAACTTGGTCTTGGGTCAAGTTGTCATTTCCTCGTTGTCATATCATAACTGGTACAAGTTAGTGCCAGAGCTGTGCTATAATTCTCCCAATGGAGTTGGTTCCTGGAGTTGTTGCCCAGAGCTGTTTCAGTTCTACATCTGGGATCTGGGCTTTGGAGTTGAACTGACACTGTCCAATCTCCTGGAGACTGGGTTGTATCCACATGACACATGTCCAGGATGGGAGGCACCCTAGAGTTATAAAAAGTGTTAGGTCTTATCCCTAGAAGATAAGATCTTATTTCTGTGTCTATGGTTTCCCCTTATTTACTGTGCCCAAACAAAAACGTATGGTTTCATATTGGATTGCTGGTGCTATTCTGGGTAAGGATGACTGGTTATACTCACAATTTCTGTGGTCAGTTTTTTATCTGTCATTTTATCCCAGGCAAGGCTTTAGTACCAAGCAGCACCAAAAATGGTAAGGATAGCAAAAATATGTATACATTAAAATAGAACAGATAGATAAACCTGTGTTTAAAAAGAAAAGAAAAGAAGAAAAAAAAAAGAAAGAAAACAAAGGTATTTGAAGACAACAGGTGATAGTTGAGTTTGAGACATGTTTTGCGGCATCATGGAACCCTATATTGTCCTTGAACTGGGGGTTTTGCTGAAGCTGATTCCAGTATCATGCAACAATCCATAGTTTGATGGGGGCGAGAGGGGCCACCAAGCATGGGTCAGTGGGCGTGTTGGTTGTAGTTCTTTGTCAAGGCATGAGATGGGGACCAAGAGGGTGTCTTTCAATGAGGAGCTGGATGGTGATCTGTTGGGGCAGAAGGTCAGTCTTGGTGTCTACCCAGTTAGGAACTGAGGATAAAGAGGGTTAAATAAGGGAAAGATAATGATTCAGGGTTGGGGTTAGAGGGGTAGGAAAAACACAGAGGTGATGGGAGAGGCAATACATGATAGAGACTATAAAATATATAGATGGACTGTTTATGGTTTAGTCTTGGAGTCAATATGAGAAGTCACGTCCACAAAAAGACTAGAGAATAAAGGTCTATTTGAGTATTTTATCCAAATCTTGGGCATCCTGATTCCATTCCTAGGAACAGTCTAGGATAAGGAACGTTTTTGGATAATGCTTAAAAAGTATATCTGTTGTGCGGGTGCATTTGCTGGTTTTGAAAATTAGTATTAGTAACAAACAATACAATCCAGTATGCATAGGAGAGGGGTTTCCCTCCTCCGCGCCCCCCAGGCCCGAGTTGCCAGGGCCGGCCATGAAGACCCGTCTGGCATGGGGGGGTCTCAGTCTCCTGGACCAAGTGTTCAGTCCAAGAGGCCTATGGCCCGCTGTCTGCCCAGAGACCCTGACATACCAGAAAAAAGAGGGACAGCTTTCCTGGCATGTGCGCTCTGCTGGGTCCAACTGCCGGCTCCCTCTCCAGTTTGAAAATTGAAAGGGGAAGGGTTTCCCTCCTCCACCTGCCCCTAGGGCCCGAGTTACTTGACAATCTTTACCTCCAGAATCCAAATGAAGTTTCTTTAGCATTATTTTCCAGTTGTATGACAAAGTTCTTCAAGAAAAACATACTTTGGTGGACAGGTGTGATAGTACAAAGTTTAGGTTGCTTATCTTGCATATCTAACTTACAAGTTCTATCTCTGGTGTCTCAAATGGTCCCTTGAGCCCACTGGGAGTAATTTCTGAACACAGAGAGAATAAACTCCTGAGTACCGCCAGGTGTGGCCTGAAAATCAAAAACAACAATCAAAACAAAAGCAATAACAAAGAAAGATACTAATACTGTTCTGTCTTGGTCAATAGAAGAATTTTTATGGGCCCTATTTCTATCTTTGAGTATATAATTTTGTTATGAAGTTGATAGAGATGCAGATGACATATCTTTTATTGTTGAGATGTAAAAATATGTAGGAGTGCAAAAACAAAAACAAAAAAAATCATCTGACAGCAAAGACTCCATTGAATATCAAGAAAAGCTGGTATGCTGAAGAGATTATTTAGCAGGTAAGGCACTACTTATGTACCTGGCAGATCTGTTCTATTCCTGGCACCACAAGGAGCACTGCCAGGAATAATATCTGAGCATAAAACTAGAGTAAGTCCTGAGTAGAGCTGGGTATGGCCCCAAAATAAACAGAAAACAAACAAGTAAACAAACAAGCAAACAAAAAGGCATCAAGCCATTATGCTTTTAGATACATAACAATCACATCACATATTCAAGTCACAGTTACATGGTAAGACATAGCTTATAAAAGGAAATTTGATAACTGAATCTCTGAATATGCAAAAAATATTAAAAATGATTGTTAATTCTTTCTGATGACTATAAACATATCTGAAGTACCTGAGAAGAAACAACATAAAATCAACCTAAGAAGCTTGTATGCTCTGATAGTGAGTGAATGTCTCCCCAATGTCACTTTTTTTTGTGCTGGAAGCCATTGAAAATCAATATATTATTTTCCTTTGATGATCACATCTGCAACTGTGTGATTTCTCTACAACCTTGGGACAGATGGCTAAGAAACTCTCCTTTGAGAGCCTGAATCACATCCCAAAAGCAGAACTTTCTACCTGCTGTTATTTAAGTGTGACAGGCACTCACCTTTTTTTCCCCTGAAATTTGAGAGTGCTATTATTCATTGTCTTTCCCCTTCCTGTAATGCAAGGCAGCTTTAAAATATCAGAAGTCACTTCACACAGTATTTGTTTTCTAGAGGTTTTAAGATTAATTATGATGTTAGCGAGGTGATTAGCAGGAATTGTTTTAAATTAAAGTATTTTTTTCCTAACAATAGTCACATAGCAAGAATTGATAAGCTTTGGTAACATCTTATGCAGTATTGAGAAAAGGTGAAAATGGGTGGTGAAAACATGCTGATGATCAACTTCTATCTCTATTACAGAATAGGAAGTGTAAAACAATAAAGTATTTGGGAAAATTTAAAAAAGAATTTAAGGTAACTTCAAAATATCTTTTTCTGAATGAGCTTCAGATTTCAGGGTTTTACATCTGTTCTGTGTTTATAACATATATCAGTGTTCTATAAAATTTATGTTTTCCATAGTTTTTTTTTTTTTTTTAACATTGCCTATGCTAAGAATTTGTAGACCATTCTGTATTGCTTTTTCTCCTAGGCTGATTGCACCCAGCATTTATTTTCAACATTATCCTGGAAGATTCTCTCTTCTCTCTGCCAAGTTTCTTCCTAAATTCCACATCTCCCTCCTCCACTGCTTACCCCATTACTGGCTGTGAAAAGGTTGTGAGAAAGCACATTTTGAGACTTTTTAAATTAATTCTAAGCATCGGGAAAGCTGGAATTATATAAAGGATTGACTTGTCTTTTATATTTAAAAACTGTTTCATTGTATTCAGATGCCTAATTTTATGAAAAAGTCTAGTGTTATTTTATGTGCAATGTTTTCTGCAATGCATTTTTTCCTTTTTTCCTATCTGGATATTTTAATACTCATTTTTCATTTGCTTGCTAAAAATTATAATAATATGTGTGGGTGTCAAGGAGTCTGTTTTGCTGCTGTGAGCTTGGGTATTAGGTGAATATTTTAATCAGCCAAACCTTTAATTTCAGTTTCAGTATGTCTCCTGAATTACCACTGATAATTTCCTATCGTCTATTTCTCTGTCCTCATCAACAGAAACGTGCAATATTTAAATATAAACCAACTATATTTAGACTTTGGGGCTCCTTAACAAACTTTATTCTCTTACCTTTTCTACCGTCTTTTCTTTTTCGTTGTTGTTTTATTTTCTAGTAGATTTCTAGCTCTTGACTTGCAAAAAATTCTATTAAAATTTTTATTTTGAGTATTGTACTTTAAATATTTTTTGGCCCCCACATCCCCTGATACTTTGAATTTCTAAGATGTGTTTGGTGGAAGAAGTTTGCTATTATTTTATGACCTTATTGTTTTATAATTTTGTTTAATTTTATTGAAGCAATTTAATATTAAGGTTAATTTGAAATTGATTTTTCTCTTATTTTTTCATATTGTTTTATTATATTTCCAAATACCTTATTTATCCTGCTTTTTTTAAAATAATGTCTTTATTTAAGCACCATGCTCAGTCATGTTTCAGTCATAAAACATGCACTCCCCCTTTACTGGTGTAACTTTCCAGCCACCAATGTCCACCATTACCCTCCTTCCTCACCTCCTGCCTGTCTTCAGAACAGGCTTCTATTTCTTTCTATCACATTATTGTCATGGTAGATGTTAATGTAGTTATTTCTCTAACTGCAATCATCACTCTTTATGGTAAGCTTCATCATGGGCTGGTCCTTCTGGACCTCATCTCTATTGTCTCTGGGTATTATTACCATACTGTCCTTTATTTTTCTTAAATCCCACAGATGAGTGAGACTACTCTATATTGATCTCTCTTCCTCTGACTTATTTCATGCAACTTTATAGTCTCCATATCCATCCATGTAAAGGCACATTTTGTAACCTCATTTTTTCTAACAGCTGTGTATTATTCCGCTATGTAGATGTATTACTGTTTCTTTAGCTACTGATTAGGGTTGTTTCCAGATTCTGACTATTGTAAATGAATGAACATAGAAGTGCAATGTCCATTTTTGTATTGGTTTTTGTGTTCCTTAAGAGTGGTATTGCTGAATCATATAGGAGCCCAATTTTTTTTTCAGGAATATCCATATTGTTTTCCAGAAAAGCTGGACTAGACAGCATATCCACAAGCAGAAAATGATACTTACTTTATACTCACATCCAAGCCAATACTGGTTGGTTTTTTGTGATATGTGCCAGTCTCTATGTGGCATGAGGTAATACATTATTGCTGATTTGATTTACATATCCCTGATGATTAGTGATGTGGAGCATTTTTCATGCTTTTGGCTTTTCATACCTTTTGGCCTACTGTATTTCTTTTTTGAGAAAATATATGTTCATTTAATATACTCCATTTGTTTAACTCTGCTTCCTCATGTTTGGACAGTGGTTTATCCTCCTTGATGATGCCTTAATGTCATGGAATGAGTGTTTTGCCTATGTTTTATTCCATTTATCTTCTATATATCATATAGTTTAGGATTTTATATCAAGGTTTTTAATATATTTAGATTTGACCTTTGTCCATAGTATTTCTTGATATCTGAGTTCAATTTTGCCTGTGACTGACCAATTTTCCCAACATCAGATGTTGAAGAGGCTTTCCTTGCTGCTTTTGTGTTTCTTGCCCACTCATTAAAGATTAATTGATTTATATCTGGGGGGTCATTCTCTGAATACTTAAGACTATTTAATTTGATCTGAGGGCCTATCTTTATTCCAATTCCATGCTGTTTTAATGACTATTGCTTAATATTACTAATTCAAATTTATGGGATAGTGATGCCTCCAATCTTATTTTGTCCTAAGGGTTCGCTTTAGTTATTAGTTGATATCGATTGTTACAAATGAATTTCACGTGTGCTTGATCCACTTCTTTGAAGAATGTTGCTGCAGACGTCTGCGTCACCTAAGTAAAACCTTAGTGGGGAAAGGAAAGAAAGCGGATACACGAGCGATTGAATATGAAATATAAAATAATTGAGACCACACAAAATGCATTGGTATGGGGACCCACGTCTATGAGACGAGAGACAAACATCTTCTTTTTTTTTTTTTTCAGCTGATGACATTTTAGAGCACACTCTGGCTTGCAAGGTGAAATTCAGGGGAAACAAAGGGCAGAGGATCGTTACGAGGGACAACACAATGATACGGGACCTAGAATCTACATATCTAAGTAACTAGCCAATGTAGGTGAGAAAGAGGCCTGCTAGAGGGTAAAGGCGAAATATTAGATGGAAATTGTATTGGGTTAGCAAAAACAGGTTTTTCAAGAAACAGGAGGAGAGAAACAGGTTCTGCAAGAAATGTTTTTGCAGTTGCCGGAAAAATGGACTTTTGGAGGGACGGAAATTATTGTTTACTACCATGGAGCTAGAACCAGAAAAACAAGCTGCTGGTGCCAGGCTATACTTGATCTAAGAGTTACAAATAAACTAGCCAGCAGGGAGTTTTTGGCGGGCTTTCTTTGGTACTGAAAATTTCTAATAAGACTGCAGAGATGCTAAAGCCGAATTTCTGTAGTATAGCAGAAACGAATTAAAGGGGAATGTTAAGTTACTGCCATGTAAGAAGTATGACAGAAATATCGCCAGTGATCCACGCAGGGGTCATGATTGACTTCTCCAAAGAGCCTTCTGGATGAAATATTTCTTGGGAGGAAAATTAGGCACTGCACCAGGAAAGCCAAAAGACACATCTGGAGTGTGCCTCCCTTGATAATGGAGACATGCATGCTGCATGCCTCGACAGAATGTCATGGGTATTCTTCGAGAATGCTTTAGGGAGTATTGCCATTTTAATATTAATCTTCTCAATCCATTAACAGGGTATGTGTCTCCATTTCCTTTATGTCATCTTTTATTTTTGATGCAGGGTTTGACAGGTTTTCTTTGTATAGGTTCTTCACCTCTTTAGTTAAGTTGACAAGATATTTGAGTTCCTGTGGCAGTATTGGTTTTTTAATGCCCATTTGTTCTTTATCATCATTTGTGAAAAGAAGGCCATTGATCTTTGCATGTTAACTTGTATTCTGCCACTTTGCGATATATAAATATATTGTTTCTAGAAGCTTTTTTGGTATAATCTTTAGGGGTTTTCTAAATATCGTATGTTTATTTGCAAATAGTAAGAAATTGACTCTTCCTTTCCTATCTGTATGCCCTTGATATTTTTTTTCTTGCCTAATTCTATAGCCAGTACTTCCAGTACTATGTTGAATAGAGTGGAAGCAGGAGGCAGCCATTTTTTCCCCAGTTTTTAGAAAAAGGGCTTTCAGTTTATCTCCATTGATTAAAATATTTGTCATTGGCTTGTAGTAAATGGCATTGACTATAGCTTAGAATATTTTTTCTATTCCCTTCTTGTTGAGAGTATTTTTTTTTATCCATTACTAGGTTTTGACTTTATCAAATGCCTTTTTCTGCATCTATTGATATGATCATGTTTTTATTCTTTGTTTATATAGTATATTACATTGAGTGATTTACATATATGTTAAACCACCCTTTGATCTCTGGAATGAAACCTATTATATACACCCATGACCTTCTTGATAAGTGCTTGGATCCTATATGCTAAGGATTTTGTTGAGGATCTTGTGCATCTGTGTTCATATTAGTCTGTAGTTTTGTTTTGTTTTGTTTTTGTTTTTGGTGGCATCTAAGTTTGATTTTTGTATCAAGATGTGTTTAGCATCAAAAAAACTATTTCAGTAGTGTTTTCTGTTTCTTTCAATTTCCTAGCAAAACATGAAAAAGATTGGGTAGTATGTCCTCTATAAAGTGTTTGTAAAAAATTGTTAGTATATCCACATGGGCTGGGATTTTGTTTATTCAAAGATTTTTCATCACCATTTTAGTTCTTCAATAGTGATGGGTCTGTTCAGATATGCTAGATAATCTTGGTTCAACCATGGAAGTTTATAACTGTCCAAGAATTTATTCATTTCTTCCAGGTTCTCATTCTTTTGTGGGCATAGAGTTTCATTCCTCTGGCTGTACGGGATAGTGGGAGTAGTTTACCCTCAGATGTTTTCTGGGGTGCCAGAACAGAAATCTTATGCTTCAGTCCATGGTGACAGGTGTCACTTACCTCAAGACACTTTTTTCTACTTCTTTTCTTATTTTAAAAAATATTTGATGATTCTTAACTTCTCTGATTTAAGAAGCAAGTATGAGCAAACAATCAGGAAGCAATTTTTTATTAATCTGTGCCCTTATTTAAAGAATTATTTAGGTGGCTTATTTTTACAAATTTGTTGTTAACATCATCTTCATCATTATCATCATCACCACTTTTATGGACATTGCCTTTGGTTGACCAGTTTCTCCAAAAAGGAAACACCCAATGTACTACTTTATAGAAATGAGCATAGCTATTAGAATTTTCTTGAATTCAAGTAGAATTGGAGGCTTAAATATTATTTACTTCCTAAAGATTATACAATCACTCCCAATTTTTAGTTCATTATTTCTGCTTTTACTTGTGCTTAATGCTCACAAATTTATTTCTCTCTGACTCAATATTTTATTTAAATATAGTGAGAACGAAGTTATTGCCCAGATAAAATAGTTGTACAAGTATTCATCCTATTCTATAATTTTAAGTTTTATCCTGTACCTTCAACTTTATACCTATAAATGATTTCTACTTCTTCAGACTTTCTGAAAATCTATAGTTCAAATCAATATGATTGCTGTTCTGAATTTTTCTCTTAAAATTTTTCTACTCCACTTTTCTTTCCCTTTCTGCTTCTACTTATCTCCTCTTTCCCTCTCTTACTTCAGTCTTTCTCCTTGCCTGATTACTAAACCACTTCAAAATTAATAAAAAGAGGTGAATTATATGAAAAATATATTAACATGCTAATGCTGGTCTGAAATAATGCTAATTTTACCTACAAGAAAACAGACTTCTTTTTATTCCTGAGTGAAAAGATTTAACCAGGCAACACTCCTAGATAAGCAGCCCTTCTTGACTGAAAGAACTACTCCTAAAGAGACAGAACAAAATACAGTTGCCTGCAGTCTGCAATTACTTCAAGAAAGGAATCGGCTGCTCACCACATGCCCAGTTTCTCATTCCCGGGTTATCAATCAGATAGGCTTGTCCAATTTCTCTTGGGAAGAGTGAGTGAATTAAAAGGCCAAAAGAACAATACTGAAGTGTCTCTGCATAAAATAAATCATCAAGACTTAGCTAAACATTGTAAAAAAAAAAAAAAAAACACTGAGAATATACCTCGCTTATTTTCCTACTTCTGACCCCACACCCTAACACAGCAATTAAATCCATGTGAGGTCTGTTCAGTTGACATGTAGAGATTTGGATGTCTATGCCAAATTTTTTCCCTCTTGGGTCAAAAATGGGGGAAAATAGGGCAAGGATGAGCAGTCTGTAAATAATTTGCCTTGCACACAGTCATCTGGGTTTGACCTCCAGCAACCCATAGGATTCCCCCATAAATTCCTGAGTGCAGAGATAGGAGTAAACCCCAAACACAACCAGGTGTGACCCAAAATAAATAAGTGATTTCTCTTTTTAAAATTAAGAGTTAAAAAAAAGAAAAGAAATAAGTTGCCTACAAGTAACATCACTTTCAACATTTTGTGAATTTTTGAGTTTTTGTTCTCTTAACTTGGCTTACTCAACCTTTAAACAAGTGTCATTAGAGAATGAACTTAACTCTCCTTGGAAAGAACTTATCTATTAGAATAATCCCTCATGATGCTTTTCTGTATCTGACAAATATTTATTTGACTTTTTTGGGGCCTGGGTTTGAAGAACATACTAATTCAATCATCTCCAAGGCCATTTTGTATTCAAGACTAAAAATTTACTTATTTTTTCTTTCAAATTATGTCCAGACACTTTTGAGAAGTTCTCAGTGAAGCCAAATTATATCATAAATATATTCCCATAATAAACTACCCAAACACATTGTAGTAATACATTTAGCAACATAGAGATGCTAAGTAATACAAGCATCTCTTGCCATCATTAAATTTCCGGGGATGAGCAGAAATAGCTCCTGGCAGGCACGGGGGACCATATGGGACACTGGGATTTGAACCAACCACCTTAGGTCCTGGATCGGCTGCTTGCAAGGCAAACACCGCTGTGCTATCTCTCTGGGCCCTATTTTTCACTTTTTAGTAACTTCTTCATGACTCATTGCAAATATTTATGATATGATAAATATCAAAGGTTGATAGTAAAATCAACCTTTGTATTTTTACTTTTGTAGTAAAAATTTATGTTACATTTATAGTAAAAATATTAATTAAATCCTTTCTTATAAGTAATGGGCATTATATATAAAGATTTTATGGCACCACTTCCCATTTTATTATTATTTCTATTTTCAAAACATTCTTCCATTCTAGCCCTCATTAGCCACTGAAAATATTATTTGGTCAATTTTTTGGCCAATGGTTTACATTTTATATTTTATAATATTACATAATAAACGAGTTCAAAATTTTTAGATTGATTTATATGAAATTATTTTGATATGGAACATAATAGTTTTTACTTTTTGTTGTTAAAAGGCTGTTTTATATATAGGCAAGAGCAAATGTATATACCTATATGTATACACAATTACACATTTATCTATTAATGGATATTTTTTTCTATTTTGTAGATTATGGTTATGTCAATAAGCATTTTGATATGTTTTTAATTTCTCTTGAGTATTTACCTAGAGGAATATTGCTGTGTTGTAAGAAAATGTATGCTCTACTCTCTGAGAGACTAGTAAACATTTCCCAAATAATTGCACCATTTTGCATTTAAACTTTTATTGAGTTATTTATATCTGTTAAACATTTTCTCTTTACATTAATTTTAAATAACTATGTAAAATTCAAATTAAGAATACGTTGTTGTTCTTAATTTAAGAATGCATTTTGTTTTTAATTTGAGTAATTTTATTTTTCATTAATAGATTGTTAATTATTTTTATCAGACAGTTTTTGACTATAATATTCTTTTTGGTCTTTGGTTTAAATATTTTAATGTAGTTATGTGTTAACTGTGATATTTTATTTAAAATTATTTGGTGACAGGATTATGTTTCTTCCCATTCATGGTGTTTACTACAACTATTGATCAAGTGAGCTGTTGACTAGTTTCTTTGGTATTATATCATGTTCATTAAAAATTGATTTGTAAGAAACAAGGAATTTCCAAATTAAGGGTCACTCCCAGAAATTATTTTATTGGTTGTTGCTAGAAATGCACAAAGCTTATTTAGTGTTACTTAAATTTTTACTGACTTGTGTTCTATTGTTGAAAGGATGTAGATTTATGGTTTTAACTGCTTAGGGAAGTTGAAACAAAGACATATTCCTTTTTGTTTCTCTTTAATATCAAGTATGTTTGATTTTTATCATATCATTCATTATGCAACCATTTAAATACTAACTTTATAGAAATTTCAACTTCTACCCTTAAACACGTTTTAGAAGAACACCATCTCTATTTATCTTCTAGGCTATTAATGCCCAAAAGTCTTGGTTACTGAGGAAGATAGAGTCTAGTTTCATTTAAAATTTCTCTTGATATTATCTTATTTTTACACATTGGCTTCCCTTCACAAATTATACAAGTGATTAGTTTACATAACTATTTGTTCAATTAAAGTTTTAATCATTTTTTTCTCACTAATATTTCTCTTTTAGAAAGCTCACTGCACATTGCTGTTAATCTAACAGTTCATATCCAGATCTTAGAATGGAAGTGAGATAACACATATATTTAGGAGACAAATCCCACATATATGGAAAACTGACTTGTGCACATTTGTAGAACACAAAATTAATTTCAAAATCTTTTAAATGTAATCTTCAGGGGTCTATGTCTGATTTCCTGATAGCAACTTGGCATACTTAACAACCTGCCCATTCATTATTTATTGATTGATGAACTATTTTATTGAAATTTAGATAACAAAGTAATATTTATGTTTTTGATGTACAAAATTACTGCACCTTTACTGATATGTAAGAAAGGAACAGATTTGAGGGATAACCTGATCTAGTAGCAAAACATAAGAAATGAACTACCCAACTGATAACTGGGTAAAAGGTGAACAAACACCCAATTTGTCATAAGGAAAAACATATAAACTTTTAAATGGACATAAAGAGCCATGTATTTGGAAATCTGCAGTACAATGTATGGATGATTATTTTACTATATGCCTTGTTCATTATCTAACTCCAAGTTTTTGTCACTAACATTAATGTTTAGTCTCTAATTATACTTACTACTGTATTAAACCAGATAAAACTGTTGCAAATGTTCCTTGCTGGTTTCACATTTTAAAGTTTATTAATATAAATACTGTTAGTTTTATAAAAAATACATATTTTACATACTATTGGGTTCAATACAACATTAATTTGGTATATATAACTTGTCATTTGAAATTAGCTATGCTGAAGTGCAATTGTATTTTATGCGTGAAATGTATATTGAGGAGCAAGTAAATCGTATATACAAATTTCTGGAAATGTGGTAATTCACTTTGAGAAAAGAAATTATTTTCAGATAACTTGGGCCATCTAATTTCAATGTTTGACATATTAATCACAATTCTTGTCTTTTCAATAAAGGAAATAATAGATATTTACTAGGAAAAATTTGTTAAGTTAGTTCAGATTTTATAGCACCACTTTATTTAACAAAAACTGTCTAAATCAAGGCATTTCAAATTTAGAATGCACTCCACTATTTTACTTAGCTGGAGATGATTAGGCATTTGGGATAAGTTTTTAAAAATTTATATTATGAATTAATTCATAGTTTTACAAATTAAGAGCAAAAACAATTATAGAACTAAATCATTTTTTAGAACTTGAAAGAAATTCTTTTGCGAAAGCAACAGACTGAGTTAAGTCAAGTTAATATGATAGATTGCATGTTGAGAAAAATTTTTTGTTTTTTTTTGTTTGTTTGTTTGTTTGGGGGTCACACCCAGTGATGCTCAGGGTTTACTCCTGGCTATGCACTCAGATATTGCTCCTGGTTCAGGGGACCATATGGGACACAGGTCCATCCTTGGTCAACTGCATGCAAGCAAATGCCCTACTGCTGTGCTATTACACCAGCCCCAAGAAGTATTTTAGATAATTAATGCATTTACTTGAACACTTTTATTACTCATACTTTTGAGGAATTTAAAAGGGGGCACACCTGAAAGTGCTCAGGAGTTACTTCATGGTTCTGTTCTCATTTATCACTCCTGGTGGTCTCAGGGACTATAAGGGATGCTGAGATCAACCTGCATCAACCACATGAATGGCAAACACCCTAACCTCTGTGCTATTACTCCAGCCCTAATCATATACTTTTCTATGTAAGATTTCACTGACTCAATTAAGAAAAGAACTAATTATGCATGGTTACCCTTTTAAATTTACACATACTGGTTTCTAATAAATTGCTTTCCTTTAACTTAGCTAAAAAACACTACAAACTTTATAAAAGACTTGAACACAGTAAGTAGTTAGGAAAAGTATTATATAGAATAAGAGAAAAACAATTAATAAAAGAAGAAAAAGGGCAACATTATCACATTTATAAGTACATAGCTTTGAAGTGCATGCTGTATCTAACACCAAGCTTTTATACACACTATGTAAATCCTCATGGATTAGAGTCTTAATTTAAAATAAAACACAAGAATTTTTTTTCTCCTAACATTATTAAGGTCTAAGAGAAAAGAGAGCTTTAAGATATTCACTTCTGGGGCCGCGCAGTGGCACTAGAGGTAAGATGTCTGCCTTGCCAGCGCTAGCCTAGGACATACCGCGGTTCGATCCCCTGGCATCCTATATGGTCCCCCAAGCCAGGAACGACTCCTGAGTGCATTGCCAGGAATAACCCCTGAGCATCACAAGGTGTGGCCCAAAAAGCAAGAAAAAGAAAAAAAGAAAAAAAATATTCACTTCTGTACCCATTATGCTCCAAGTTTAATAGCTAAATACTGATTTAAAAATTCATAGTCTTTATTCTTGTTCTGACATAGGTGCTGCAGACTAGCTCTTGGGATCCAGATGCATTAGAGGGTTTCTTTTGAGTCCTCCTGAGGAGAGTGTATGCACAGACGGTGGCAAAATATGAAGAAAAATGAGAGCACACACAAATGTATATGGAAAACAGTATTCTGACTTTAATTTTTCAGCTAGGAGTTTAATAATGGGTAAAAGTCAGTTGCAGGTATGAGGAGAATGTTTACAATGACAAAGCAGAGCTTAACAATAATACATCAAGCTACAGGGGTAAACAGGAAGAGTTCTGAGTTACAGAGGAGAAGGTCAAATTTAACATCTCAACATAGTACCTGATGAGTTAGCCTCAGATGTAAAATAAGGGATTAGTGAGAAGTAAAAAAAAAAAAAAAAAAATTCTGTAGGAATTCTGTCAAGTTCCTATTCTAAGGGAAATAGGCTCTATTGTTTTAGAGGTCAAAGTGAAAGAGAGAGCTAAATCCCCAGGGGCATAGTTCTCAATTTCTGGGAAAAGTCAATAGTCCAAAATCTGCATTCTGACCAAGCACTTGCATCTTAGAAGCAGACACTGCAAGGGCAATTTGAAAGGAGAAAGAAAAAATATTGTCTTTGTTTTGATGCTAAAAATTATCCAGGTAAAGGGGTTTTAAATAAGGCTATATTTTGCCTATGAATATCAGCAGAAGGGAGAATTAATTTTAAGCCAAAATACTATGAAGGGAATATAATGTCAGTACAATAACACGAATCTCAAAATTTTCTCTACAGAATTACCCCCAACTCTCCACGCAGAGGTGAAATATTTCTGCAGTGAGCTGTTTGGTGAAAAATTCTTGGGGGTAAATGAATTAGCCATCTGTGTTAAATATATGACATTTTAGTGTGCCTTCTGTTTCATCCCCTAGAGCAGGGGTCCTCAAACTTTTTAAACAGGGGGCCAGTTCACTGTCCCTCAGACCATTGGAGGGTCTGACTATAGTAAAAACAAAACTTATGAACGAATTCTTACGCACACTGCATATATCTTATTTTGCAATGAAGAAACAAAACAGATACAAATACAATATGTGGCCCATGGGCCATAGTTTGAGGGCCACTGTGCCTAGAGAAATATGGAAATTCCTATTGATGGTGTGACACATAGGAGAGGCTTATAATGTAAGAAAATCCTCTTCACCCACCTTGACCCCACATCTTTTACAGTAGTATCACTATATTTTTGTTTTGTTTGGCCATATCCTGTGATGCTCATGAGTCATTCCTGGCTATGCACTCAGAAATCGCTCCTGGTTTGGGGGGACCTCATGGGACATTGGGGGATCTAACCATGGTCCTTTCTAGGTCAGCTGCATGCAAGGCAAACGCTCCACCACTGCGCCACTGCTCCAGCCCCCAGTATCATTATATTAAATCATTATGAATATTGGCTGAAACTATAGAGAAGAAAAGTATATAAAACTTTCAGATACATAAAGTTGTTCAATTTAAAATTTTTAAAGAATATAGTTTTACTTCCTCTTTTAGTCTGGGTAACAAAGATTTTATGTTATATGAAAAATTCAAACAATTTAAGAATTGTGGTTGAAACATTATACATCATGTAAGATGCTTGCCTTGTATATGGCCAACCCAAATTCCATTCTTGGCAACACAATTGGACCCCTGAGATGTGTCAAGAGTGATACTGTAGCAAAGAACCAGGAATGATCTCTGAGCAGTCAAAGTACCTCCCCAAATTATAATATTATTTTTGTTACTATATAATTAGTAAGTATACAAAAATATATACAAATACAAAAATATATACAAAATATCTCATAAAATAACTGAACTAAATATCTGAAGTACACTTTTTTTTTATCAAATAAGCTGTAATCACACAAAATCTTTTCCAAGTTCTACTCACCATGGAATCTGTGATTTTTTTTTTAATGGTAAGGATAGGAAATGGTCATTTCCTCTCTTTTCCATGTTGTAATACCATAATTGATACATCTGTGTTGCATAGGATCCTTCTGTTCTGAAAGTAGTTATTGAAAAAAATGTAGACACTTCCTTGTTCCTAAATGTGTGCTTAATATTCTCCTACTTATTTTAATAATGATATACAGAAAACCTATAAAGGGTCAGTGATAAAGTACTTTATGCTCAAGTCCACTAGAACTGAATTATGAACATTGTAAATATGTCACAAGATTACTTTTTCATCTGATATGGAATGATGCCAGAGGGTACTGTCAATGAGGGAAATATCTCTACGCTGAGATTCCTTGAATTCACTTATGTATATGCAAATGTACACACATCTATAAAACCAAAGAGATATTCTAATGAACACACATTTTAACTAATTTACTATTATCAATTATATGCAGCCATCAGAAAAAATGTAATCATAAAATTTTTCTATATATGGGTGGACATGGAAACTATTATGCTGAGTAAAATATGTCAGAGGGAAAGAGATAAACACTGAATAGTCTTACTCATATATGGGATTTAAGAAACATAAAAGACATTACTGTAATAATGCACAGAGACAATAGAGATGAGGGCTGGAAGGACCAGCCATGATATGACACTTACCACAGAGTGGTGAGTGCAGTTAGAGAAATAACTACCCTGACAACTATTATGACAATAGTACTGTCTGAATACATGTCATGAATACAGGCAGGGGGTGGGTAGGAGGAGATGGGGGCATTGGTGGTGCGAAGGTAAGCACTGGTTAAGGGGGGGGTGTTCTTTTTTGTAACTGAAACCCAACTAAAAAATGTTTGTAATCATGTGCTTAATCTTCAAACTATGGCCCGCGGGCCACATATTGTATTTATATCTGTTTTGTTTCTTCATTGCAAAATAAGATATATGCAGTGTGCATAAGAATTCGTTCATAAGTTTTGTTTTTACTATAGTCAGACCCTCCAATGGTCTGAGGGACAGTGAACTGGCCCCCTGTTTAAAAAGTTTGAGGACCCCTGGTAAATAAAGATATTATTTTAAAAAACACAAATAAATTAGCGAAAGCTGTGAGGGAGTGAAAAGGAGTCTTCTGCAAGCAAGAGGATAGCGTAGGATAGATGGGTGGGGATTAAGGTCAATGACAGAGAAATAAAATGAGTGAGCTCTGCGGAGAACCAATACTTGTTAGTTTGAACTATGTTACAGCTCAGAATTTGAATATAACCACTTGTATGTGCCAGAGGGATAACACCCCTTTTCTTAAGAGAAGATTCTAAATTTATCTGTTCTATTTAGAGCCATCATATGCAGTCCTGTTTGGCCTTCCCCAGGTGCTGGCTGTCTGATACCAATTGAGACATTTAATTTGAAAAGACTACATATGGCAATTATTTTCCTTTTTAAAAAAATAAAGAAATCTTCATTTCCATACAAGATAATTCTTCCATGCCTAATAGCAAATAAATGCATCAAACCTTTAAATGGTATATCTTGAAAGCAATAATCGCATTCATCAGTTAAGCACTTTTCCTACTCTTGTCACCTGTTAGACTGGAGTGACACTTGACTCTACACTAGAAAACTTGGCATTTCATATTCCTGCATATAAAAGCCTCAGTTAAAACAAATTAGCAATTGTTCTCTGTTACTTAAAAATTTACTAAGAAGTTATCCATGATATTCTACCATCTCACCAGTGGAATAATTTCTGGACAATGACTATTTTATCATTTGTGGAATTAAATGTTTCCACCTATATAGAACATCATACCTTTGTGATAGGTAGTCATATTAGGAGTCTATGTGAATACCATAAATAAACAAATTTTTATATTTCTATAAGATAACCTCAGTGGCACAATAGTCTGGGTTATTCTGCCAAGAAATTTGACTTGATGATAATGGACCCTGTCCTTGTTGAAAATTTTTAAACACATTGTTCTGTTAAATAGAAAAATCAAGGTAGCATGAAAAAATAATCCACATTGCTAAGGTTGGCCTTATGTACCACCAAGTTCTAGTTGATACAAAGAAGGACTGGAGAGCTGGTATTTCTTACTGTTTCCAATTTTTCTGGACCTAAGAATACTTCACCTACTGGTACTTGATTATGATATAATTGGTCCTTACATACACTGGCAATGCCATTAGCAATAAGTGAGAAATAATTTATAGGTGAGCTGAAAACATCCTAAAAATTGGCATCCTGATGTTCATTTCACATAGGTACAACCTGAGGATCAAAAAGATTAAGTACTATATTAAAAATTTTATCTTGTGAGATAAGTTATCAGAATTTAATGTAGTGAAGATCATCATAAAATCAGGGTGTTTCCTCTTGGCAGGTTTTGACATAATTTCAAAGAAAAATATATTGAATACAGAAGCCACCAGTAAAGTGCACTGCCTTTTAGATAAGGAGACTCCAGAAGGAGGACATTTGAACATAAACACTGGCATCTATTTCCCCAATAGATAGATACCTTTATTAATTTTACTTCCAGGGTGTACTGTGCTGACTAGAATGTAGATATTTTTACCAGACAGGAAAAGGCATGGCATAATCCAAGGAGGGAAATCTCCCTTCTCACTGAGTATCATGCCAGAGATTTAAGATGAAAGTGAGACCAATGTTTCTTCTTATTAGTTCGTGGGAAGTTGGAAGGAAATATTCCTGGTTTGGATGCAAGACAATTATTCTCTGTATACAATGCTTCTCTTTCCTTGCAAACCCCAGTGTGTATTTAACACTTATTTGTTTTTTCTATTTATTATAATTTAAGAGAGAGTATTCCCTTTCAGAAGTCACAGCAGAAGGTTCAGAATTAACACGCTAATACTTTTAAAATACAGTGTTAGAAAGTAACCGAGAAGCAACTGTGAAGAATAGGATTCAATGCTACTTTTAACCTTGGCTTATGGGGCTAAGAAAAAACTCATGTAGCTGAGTCTCTATCTCCATACAGTCTGGGATCCCATATACATGGTAGAGTGGCCACTTATACAAATAATAATATTGGAGATCAGAAAGACAAGCTTATTCCAGGTATGATGATGGGCCTGAGGGAAAACAAAATTTATGTACATGAAGTCATCTTCACTCATGAATAACATCATGAAAAGATCAAATGAACTGTTTTGTAAATAATTTCACTTATTTAGTTACTTATTTTGATCTTTTGGTCACACCAGAGATGTCTAGGTCTGACTCTTGGAAACAATAGTGTGCTCAGGGAAACAACAGTGATTGAACTGTGGTTGGCCATATGCAAGGCTAGTGCCTTAACCTCTTTACTATCTCTCTGCCCTAATATTTTTAAATAGTTGAAACATACATTGTTGAATATAAAAAGAAAATAAAAGGGCAAATAGTGGGAGTGGTTGACTGGAGGAAATGAAGCAAGTTGTTGAGTAAAAAGAGACAACAGGAAGCACGCATAACTGAGGTAACTAAGGACTGCAAGAGCTTTTGTTTTGTTTCTTCACCGGCCTTTAACTGTCAGCCTTCCCTGAAATAAAAGCCTTTTTGAGGTAACCACATGGTATCTTTAAGTGAGGGTGGCACTGTGCTCCGTGGCAGTCATCCAGTTTTCCAGGGGAGGAGATGACAGAGCTGAAAGCCCAGCATTGTAAGTCTGTGAACAAATTGGATTACTGTCTGGAAAATCAGTAGCTGAGTCCATCTTCTAGATGTTGTCAAATTTTCTTTTGAGAACAAAAATAGCACTGATGTTTGATGATGCCTCTTGTTCGTAATTATTCTATGACTCATCAGTGACGGGTAAGGTTGTGTGTACTGGTAGAGAAGGTGAGGGGGATCTTTACACTTTCCTGCATGCCCAAGAGTTCCTGAGAAGAGAAAGTAATTTTAAAGAGTCATTTTTCTATTTATTGATTGTTCATATGTCTAACAAATGCTTTAACGTGACAGACATCAGCTTTAGAACTACTAAGAACATATCACTTAGATAAAGCTGGGTTTGAATCTATCACTTTTTTCAGTTTTTTAATATATAGAATAGAGTTGCATAATAATAAATATCACCTACTTCTCAGTTCTATAAGAAAACTAAACTGTAAAGCATATACAATGCACAAAGTATTGTGGACTCATAATAAATAATCTTATTTTTGGTGTTACCAGTATTATTTTTTAACATATATTTCTATTTGTACTTGAGATAAGAAAGGAACATAAAAAGAACATATATGAGTGAACAGCATTCATTATGGAACTACTCTGCATTGTGTGAATTATTATGGATCATCTCAACAATAGATTTTGTAGGTATTATAATTTCTGTTTATTTGTATTTTCTCCTTTTCTTATTGAAGTATCATAATTTACTATTTTTTATTTTGTTTATGAAATAAATTTTTTAATTTCTTAAAGAACAGGTAGATATATAGTCACTTATGACTGAGCTTCATTCATACAATATAATATACCATTCACCAGTGTATATTTCTCACCATCAATGTTCCCAATTTCCCTCTTGTTCTACTCCACTTTCTGCCTTGGTGGCAGACATTTTTATTCTCTCTCTGCCCTTTCTTCCATTTTTTCAGATACTGTTATTTTTAATATTGTCATTAAAGGGGTATCATGCACAACATTTTATATCATTTTAGCACCCAGTTTTTGTCTAGAGAGTTTTTTCAACTCTCATTATTTTAACGGTCCTTTCTTTGCCCTAACTGCACTCCTCAGCTATGTATAGCAAGCTTCCTACTATGTATTAGTCTTCCTTGCCCTCACCTTTATTATCTCTGGATATTAATAGCATACTATATGATTTATAATACTTTTAATGATAGCTTCATGCATACATTTGCTCAAAAATTATTTCAACCACCAAAATGCCTAACAATTTATTCCACCAATGTCTCAAAGACCTCTCCCATACATACATCTAAAATTTATATTTAATAGACAAAAATGTTATATGCAGAAAAACATTTACTTTGACATAAAGTCACATAATTTGTAAGTGGCAGTACAAGAGTGGAAACTACTGGGCATCCATTTTTAATAAGTCACATGAATTATTCCTTCTATTTAAAAATAAGTTTCTGAAGTAAATGTAAAAAAATAATCAGTGCCTGTATTGATTAGCCATGCATTCATCGAGTACCTATTCTAGCTGCTAGAATCACTAAAAAATCACATACGCAATAGCTTGAAATAGCTTGATCAATGGCCTTTATTCCCTTAAAGTCTGGGGAATGAATCTATCCTTGAACTCCTCTAAAGAGGCCCTGTACTTGCTAGGGAGGAAGAAGGTACTCAGACAATCCCAAGTAAATGAAAGTGTCACCTGCATATCCAATGCAGTCTGTCAGCCAGCCAGAGTCAGACACTGATTGCACAGCTGACATCTGTATCTCATATTAATCATGTGTCTCAACTTGGCCAGAATGGCAAAGACACAGACAAGGAAGCAGTAAATAGCCCCAATTCTTCTGGAGTTCTATCAGTCTGTTATATGCATCAGCATGTGTATTACTAAAATAATTTGTTTAGAAGAAAGAAAAACTATCAGCAGAAAAACCAAGAACAATATCCTGTTATGTTCTAATATATAAATTCAGAATAAATGTTTTGAAGTTTTTATAATTGTATGCATACTTAAACTTAAAAGATCATTTGTGCCATGTTTGTAAAATACTAACTCCCATTCCTTCAACTTCTGTGAGCCATTCCATTATGGTTTTGGGGACATATATAAATATATATTTTAAAAGATGTTCATAATAAAGGACCTTCAAGTAGAAAACAGATTCAATGTGAGAGAAAAGAAAGGGTGCTATTATTAACATTCTATCTCTTTTCATTGTAGACTCTCTTGAGATCTAAACAGGCCTTCTGTCCCAAGCATATTTTTATCTTTAACCACCCAAGAATGGTGGAAATTTACCCTTCCCTATTTTTTTTAAATCTGGATGTTCTATTAATCTCTAAGAATCCAGACCTTTTCTTTATTTCTCTAGGTCTCTATCTTGACTGGTTTAACTCTTAAATTTCACACAAGTACATGTGCAGGTAAAAAATTTTTATAATAGAAGTAATGAGAAAGAAGTCATCTTTATAAATACCATATATTCAAAATAGGTTTAATTTATTAAATATTTGTATCTGCAATACTTGTTTGCATTGATATAAGGATGGGAATTTCTTTTGTTTGTTTGTTTGTTTGTTTGGTTTTGGGTCACACCCGGTGACGCTCATGGATTACTCCTGGCTATGTGCTCAGAAATGGCTCCTGGCTCAGGGATGCTGGGAAGCAAACCTAGGTCCGTCCTGGGTCAGCCTCATGCAAGGCAAATACCCTACTACTGCGTCACAGCTCCAGTCCCATATGTGAATTTCTATGTGTATATAGATATAGATAGAGAAAAAGGGAGAGACAGATAAAGAGAGATTATATCATCTCTTGGAACATAGTCTATATTTTAGTTAGATTTCCCTATAAAAATCAGAGATCTTCAGGGAAGTTGGGATGTAACTATAAGCAGAGAGTGACACTAGTAGCATTTTCACTAAATGCTATCAGTAGATTGAGACATGTGATGTTTCTGTATGTCTGATTAAGTAAATTTATGCACCATTTCACCTAATGCACCTTAATTAACCTGTGTAAAATGTGAATTGTCTCATGAAAATTTTTGTAAAAAAAATCTGTGGCTTGTCCATAAAACAATCATACTAGAATAAATAAAAAGATAAAAAATGGTTGAGCTGACACTTCTACTTTCGCGCATCTGTGTAACATCTCTGTCAGCAACTATAGAGACAAAAAATAATTACTGCTCGTTGTGTGCTATCAGGTAGATAATGAAAAAATTAAGCATACAACCTACTTTTTAAAAGCAAGGGAAATATTTTAATTATAGTTGCCAGTATCACTGATTTTTTAAAGAAACTTATGCTGTGGAAAGAACATTTCTTAAATTGGCTACTCCAAAAATATTACCATGGTTATATGATTTTGTTGTTAAAATCAAGTTAATAGAACAGGCTGTATTTAGATACTTAACCAACGTAAAAGTAAAACAAAAACTTAAAAACATTTTTTATAGAGGCTGGAGTGGTAGCACAGTAGTAGGGCATTTGCCTTGCACACTGATAACCCAGGAGAGACATGGGTTAGATCCCCAGCATCCCATATGGTCCCTCAAACCAGGAGCGATTTCTGAGCACAGAGCCAGTAGTAACCCCTGAGCCCCACTGGTGTAGCCCAAAAAACTAAAAAATAAAAAAAAAATCTCAATAGTGATAAAATCATCTGTGTAAGATTGGTTTTATTTGCAAAACATACCAAATTGTAATCTCTTTCCTTATATTCATAGGAATTGTGTATTAACAGCAGAAGACTATACAACAGTAAATGCATGTTTTTGTATAAATTAACAAAAGTGTTAAAAAAGCATTTTGGACAAATAGGAAAACAGATCAGTTTGGTTACATGAGTGTATATGGGTGAGGGCATGAAGTAAATTTTTATATTCTTCATTGGCCTTTTTGGAATGGCTCAGAAATAAAGATGTTATGTCTAGAGACAATAAGATATTACGCAAGTGTATATAAAGATGAAATCTTTTTGCTATAACATGGATGAAACTAGTGGGTATCATATATTAAGCCATATAAGTCAGAAGGATAAATAAAAACAAGTGTATTTTACTAGTATATAAAGAAATGAATCAAATAAATATATATTATTCAATGAAAACAAACACTGAGATTGTACAGATCTGAGGTTACATAAAGGGAAGGTAAGTAGAAGAGAAGGGTTTTAAATATTTTGGTAAAAGTTATTGGCACTTTGTTAGTAGGCATAGTGTGATAACATCATACTCCTAAAGTATATAAACTTTGGCATGCTTGTGCAATGTTAGCTACATAAATTAATAATTCTTTAAAAAAAAAGCATCAGAGAGAGAATGAAGAAGTTGTTTCAGACATCAAAATACTTGTTGACAGTCTTTGAAGTATAGTGACACAATAATTAGGGACATGGTAAAAATGCAGCACTATTTAGAGAGTTTTCCAGGTGAGAAAATGGTAGAAATGGAGTTGAAATAAGTAAATAAATAAATAGAAAATTGCTTGGTAATCACTGCAAAACAATATAGAAAGATGATAAGATAGAAAACTTGAGCTTTGAATGAGAAGGATTGGTTGTTTGGAAAGCCAACGCTAATAAGCATATATTTAGTACAAGATGGTATATTTTTAAAGTACTGAAAATAAACAACAATTAAATACAGAAATAAGAAGGGGATTAAAAATCAGCATAAAGTGGTTTATAATACCCTCCCATACACACACACATACACACACACACACACACACACACACACACACACACACACACACTTGACTGAAGCAAGGGGGAAAAATCAAATACTATAAAAACTATTTAGAAGGGGGACGGAGCCATAGCACAACAATAAGGCCCTTGCCTTGCAAGTGGCCAACACAAGATGGACTCTCGTTTAAATCCCGGCATCGCATATGGTCCACTGAGCCTGCCAGGAGGGACTGCTGAGCTTAGACCAAGGAATAACCCCTGAGTACCGCCAGGTGTGACCCAAAAAACGAAGAACAAAACAACAACAACAAAAATCTATGTAGAAGGATAAAAGTCTTCCTTTAAATACTTATGCTAGGAATTTAATTATGACATTTGTTCCTAATTATATTATTTAGAGATGTCCCTTAAGATCAGAGGTCATGGGGCCGGGCGGTGGCGCTAGAGGTAAAGTGCCTGCCTTGCCTGCGCTAGCCTAGGACGGACTGCGGTTCGATCCCCCCGGCGTCCCATATGGTCCCCCAAGCCAGGAGTGACTTCTGAGCGCATAGCCAGGAGTAACCCCTGAGCGTCACCGGGTGTGGCCCAAAAACCAAAAAAAAAAAAAAAAAAAAAAAAAGATCAGAGGTCATGCCATAATTTCTGTCAAAGTATTCTCATCAATTTTTAAATAGTATTGGTGAAATTTATTCAATATTTAATTCCTAAAAATAGGGTAATTAAGCATGTCAAAATGACACCAGACTAAACAAAGTGATGCAACTTAAAACTTTTGTATACAGAAATCTAAACAAATACATCCCAAACAATATAATTGTGCTTACTTATATTTAATGATCACATTAATTTAAAAACAATTTGGAGAACACTAAGCATAATTTTCTTTTTGTGTGGCCCGATGGACTGGGGCATGCTCAGGGGTAAGATATATTTCTTGAGGTACGTGGGGCAAATGCCAGGGATTGAGCACTGTATTGCATGTACTTTAGCATTTTGAGGCATCTCCCTAACATCTGAATAATAATTTTCTAAAATACCAAGCTCTTAGAGATGGTGGCTTGTGACAGGTTGAAGATGTTCATTTAGAACAGTACAACTCATAGGACTAAGTATGAAAAGTATTATGTAGAAAGCTAGATTATGTTGGCAGATATTACTTTTATAGAATAAAGAACAATTGCGGAAGCATAGAAATTTAAAAGAGGACTGCGAAAGATAGTCGAGGGTTTAAGGTGCTTGTCCTGCATCCAATCAAATCTGATTCAAATCCTTGACATCAGATATAAATCCCTGAGTATAGTCATGGTCATTCCTAAGCACAGTGATAGTCACAGAACACCAGTTAGTGTGGCTTAAATCCCCTCCTCCAAAAAAAGTAGACAAAAGGTTGAAGAAAAGTAAAAATCTTACACTGAAAATTAGATGAAGACCAAAGAGACACTATAAAACTATAAGAAATTTCTTCAGAGATGTCTATTCTGGACTTGAAATTTTACAGTAGTGCAAAACTTCAATGCCTAGATAAGAATCTGAGTTTTACGGTAAATTACATTCTGTTAAATTATGATATGCTATACTTAAAGCATTCTTAGGAAGTAATTCTCATTTTCAGTGTAAGATTTTTACTAAGAAAATGTATGAGAAATGTCAAGTCATTATAAATGGAAGTTTTTAATCATGTTTTTTTATTTTTATGAACATTCAGTTATTTTTATCAACTTTAATTCAGCAGTTATGATTTACATTCTTCAGCTGCATATAGAATATATGATATATTATTACAAACATATAAAGACTTTCTAAGATAAATTATCTAAGAAAACTCATTATTGTTCCTTTCTTCTACAGCAAACTTTTTAAAAATAAGTTTGTATTTTAAATGTATACCTATTTTTATTAAAAGAAATAAAAACTCTAAAACATTCTTTTTAGCACTATGTCTGAAGATTTAGGGCAAAGTGAATGTCAAGTTTAACAATGTCAAGTTTGCCTCATGTATCGGCAGTCTAGTCATGAACAAAGCAATGAATAACAGAAGAGGTAGCTCTAGTTTTTATTATGGATAGAAATCGACTATTACTGGAATATGGTACAGTGGAAGACTCAAAACTTTGTCTTGGAGTACAATAAAAATAATATGTAGAGGGAAAAATTCTGTGTGTTTTGCTTTTCTGTTTTGTTTTTGTTTTTTTTTTTTTTACTGCATCAATTGTGGACATAGGGGTCGCTCCCCACCACCAACACAATGGGGCATGACGAACATGTGCCTTAAGGGAAATACCTAGGGCTTCTGTCTGCAAAGTAAAGTACTTTCAAACCCTTGTGAGCTACTTTTCAGATTTTTTTTTCGGGCCACACCCATTTGATGCTCAGGGGTTACTCCTGGGTAAGCGCTCAGAAATTGCCCCTAGCTTGGGGGGACCATATGGGACTCAGGGGGAATCGAACAGCAGTCCTTCCTTGTCTAGCACTTGCAAGGCAGACACCTTACCTCTAGCGCCACCTCGACGGCCCCATGAGCTACTTTTCAGGCTCAAGTTTTTACTTCCAAAGACCCCCAGAAGAGCTAAAACTTCAGCAGGGCCTCAAAACAAAGAAGCAATCCTAAATTCTAGAGTGAATTGAATTGATTAAAAGCTTTTGATTTTTCCATAGGGCATTTATTTTGGCAGAAAAGAAGTGAAGAGCCAGGTTATGCTTTGTTTGTTTGTTTGTTTGGTTTTGGGGCCACACCCGGTGACACTGAGGGTTTACTTTTGGTTATTGCTCAGAAATCGCCCCTGGCTTGTGGATGTCAGGGGATTGAACCTCGGTCCGTCCTAGGCTACTGCGTGCAAGACAGAAGTCCTACTGCTTGCACCACTGCTCCATCCCCTGAGCCAGGTTACGTTATAGGGACATAAGGAGAGGAAGTTTAAAGTCTAATTGAATTGGGCAAGATCTTGTATATTAGGTTCAAGAATGTGACTTTGTTTCACTTAGCAAATAATAATAATAAATAAAAATTATAATAACCATTTTAATATGAGTTAGTATAGTCAATGAGAGACATGCATATTTAGAGTACTGTTTACCTAATTATTGCATTTCAGTGTTTTTTTAACATCCAATAATAAAGATGTCAATAGTGGAGATAAAGCAAATATTCTGAAGTTATTAAAAAATTTAAACCCTATTATTTCTAACACACAGAACCTCTATTATCTTCTTACCAAAGCAAAAAGTAAGTATGGGGTCAGAGCGGTGGCACAAGTGGTAAGGCATCTGCCATGCACATGCTAACATAGGATGGGCCATGGTTTGATCGCCCAGCATCCTATATGGTCCCATAAGCCAGGAGCTATTTCTGACTGCATAGCCAGAAGTAACCCCTGAGTGTCACCAGGTGTGGCCCAAAACCAAAAAAATAGTAAGTAATACAAAATATTGGGCAATTCTTTTAAAAAATTCAACAATTCTTATTAAATATTTCTGTTATTATCTCATGCATTATGTGCTTTCACTAATTATAAAAATAACAAATGAACCTCCCATAGCAATTGTGAACTTGCAAGTATATGTAACAATTAGATGCATTATCATAACTTCATATCTCTTTTAGTAAATTTATAAGTAGCACTCCCAACTGAGGTGTCCACAACTTGTTTTTAAAAAATTCTTCTCCTCTTTCTTTTCTTTCGTCTTTCTTTTCTTTCTTCTTTCTTTCTTTCTTTCTTTCTTTCTTTCTTTCTTTCTTTCTTTCTTTCTTTCTTTCTTTCTTTCTTTCTTTCTTTCTTTCTTTCTTTCTTTCTTTCTTTCTTTCTTTCTTTCTTTCTTTCTTTCTTTCTTTCTTTCTTTCTTTCTTTCTTTCTTTCTTTCTTTCTTTCTTTTTTCTTTCTTTCTTTCTTTCTTTCTTTCTTTCTTTCTTTCTTTCTTTCTTTCTTTCTTTCTTTCTTTCTTTCTTTCTTTCTTTCTTTCTTTCTTCTTCTTCTTTCTTCTTCTTCCTCCTTCTCCTCTACTTTTCCTCCTCCTCCTTTTTCTTCTTCCTCTTCCAAAAACTTCTTTTTTTATTACATATATGATTGTGATTAGGTTTCAGTCATGTAAAGAACACCCCCTTCACCAGTGTAACATTCCCACCACCAATGTCCCAAATCTCCCTCCATCCCACCACAGCCCAACCTGTACTCCAGACAGGCTTTCCAGTTCCCTCATTCATTCACATGATTATGGAAGTTCTCTGTGTAGTTATTTCTATAACTGCATTCACCACTCTTTGTGGTGAGCTTCATGAAGTGAGCTGGAAGTTCCAGCCCTCCTCTCATTGTCTCTGAGGATTGTTGCAAAAATGACTTTTATTTTTCTTAAAACCCGTAGATGAGTGAGACTATTCTACATCTCTCACTCTCTCTCTCTCTGACTTATTTCACTCAGCATGATAGATTCCATGTACATCCATGTATAGGAAAATTTCATGACTTCATCTCTCCTGACGGCTGCATAATATTCCATTGTGTATATGTACCACAGTTTCTTTAGCCATTCGTCTCTTGAAGGGCATCTTGGTTGTTTCCAGAGCCTGGCTATTGTGAATAGTGCTGCAATAAATATAGGTGCGAGGAAGGGGTTTTTGTATTGTATTCTTGTGTTCTTAGGGTATATTCCTAGGAGTGGAATAGCTGGGTCGAATGGGAGCTCAATTTCCAGATCTTGGAGGAATCTCCATATTGCTTTCCATAGAGGTTGAACTAGACAACATTTCCACCAGCAGTGGATGAGTTCCTTTCTATCCACATCCCCGCCAGAACTGATTGTTCTCATTCTTTGTGATGTATGCCAATCTCTGTAGTGTGAGATGGTATTTCATCATTATTTTGATTTGCATCTCCCTGAAGATTAGTGACGAGGAGCATTTTTTCATGTTCCTTTTGGCTATTTGTATTTATTTTTTATTGAAGCGTCTGTTCATTTCTTCTCCCTATTTTTTGATGGAATTAGATGTTTTTTTCTTGTAAAGTTCTGTCAGTGCCCTGTATATTATCTGATGGGTGTTGAGTGAATAGTTTCTACCCCTCAGTATCTTGTATCCTGGGAACTATTTTTTTAGAGGTGCAGAAGCTTCTCAGCTTAATGTTTTCCCATCTGTTGATCTCTGCTTCCACTTTTTTGCAAAGTGCAGTTTCCTCCTTAAAGATGCCTTTAGTTTCAATATCATGGAGTGTTTTACCTACATGTTGTTTTAGATACCTTATGGTATCAGGTCTGATATCAAGGTCTTTAATCCATTTAGATTTTACCTTTGTACATGATGTTAACTGGGAGTCTATGTTCACTTTTTTGCAAGTGGCTGACCAGTTCTGCCAGCACCACTTGTTGAAGAGGTTTTCCCTGCTCCACTTAGGATTTCTTGCTCTTTGTCAAAAATTAGGTAAGTGTATGTCTGGGGAAACAATGTCTGAGAGCTCAAGCCTATTCCACTGATCTGAGGGTCTGTCTTTATTCCAATACCATGCTGTTTTGATAACTATTGCTTTGTAGTACAGTTTAAAGTTGGGGAAAGTAAGCCTCCCATTTTCCTTTTCCCTAGGACTGCTTTAGCTATATGAAGGTGTTTATTGTGCCAGATGAACTTCATAAGTGTTTGATCCACTTCTTTGAAGAATGTCATGGGTATTTTTTTCTTTTTGTGGTTTTTGGGTCACACCCGACAGTGTTCAGGGGTTTCTCCTGGCTCTGTAGTCAGAAATTGCTCCTGACAGGTACGGGGGACCATATGGGACACTGGGATTCGAACTGATGACCTTCTGCATGAAAGGTAAATGCCTTACCTCCATGCTGTCTCTCCGTCCCCCTTTTTTTTGTTTTTTTTTTCTTTGTTTGTTTGTTTTTGGGCTACACCCAGCAGTGATCAGGGGTTACTCCTGGCTGTCTGCTCAGAAATAGCTCCTGGCAGGCATGGGGGACCATATGGGACATGAGATTCGAAGCAATCACCTTAGATCCTGGATCGGCTGCTTGCAAGGCAAACACCACTATGCTATCTCTCCAGGCCCGTCATGGGTATTTTTAAGGGGATCGCATTAAATCTGTATAATGTTTTGGGGAGTATTGCCATTTTAATGATGTTAATCCTGCCAATCCATGAGCAGGGTATGTGTTTCCATTTCCGTGTGTTCTCTCTTATTTCTTGGATCAGGGCTTTATAGTTTTCTTTGTATAGGTCCTTCACGTCTTTGACTCCAAGATATTTGTTTGTGTGGCACTAATGTGAATGGGATTGCCTTCTTGACTTTCTTCTCTACCCTATCATTATTGGTGTATAAAAAGGCCATTGATTTTTGTGTGTTAATTTTGTAGCCTGCCACCTTGTTATATGAGTCTATTGTTTCTTGAAGCTTTTTGGTAGAGTCTTTAGGGTTTTCTAAGTACAGTATCATGTCATCTGCAAACAATGAGAGCTTGACTTCTTCCTTTCCTATCTGGATTCCCTTGATATCTTTTTCTTGCCTGATCGCTATAGCAAGAACTTTCAGTACTATGTTGAAGAGGAGTGGTGAGAACGGACAGCCTTGTCTTGTACCAGAATTTAGAGGAAAGGATGTTAGTTTTTCTCTATTGAGGATAATATTTGCCATTCGCTTGTGGTAGATGGCTTCAACTAGATTGAGAAAGGTTCCTTTCATTCCCATCTTGCTGAGAGTTTTTATCAAGAATAGGTGTTGGACCTTATCAAATGCTTTCTCTGCATCTATTGATATGATCATGTGATTTTTATTTTTCTTCTTGTTGATATTGTGTATGATGTTGATAGATTTACAGGTGTTAAACCATCCTTGCATTCCTGGGATGAAACATACTTGGTCATATTGTATGATATTCTTGATGATGCATTGGATCCTATTTGCCAGGATTTTGTTGAAGATCTTTTCATCAGGGATATTGGTCTATAATTTTCTTTTTTGGCAGCATTTCTTTCTGGTTTTGGTATCAAGATGATGTTGGTTTCATAAAAGCTGTTTGGAAGTGTTTCCGTTTTTTCAATTTCATGGAAGAGACTGGCTAGGATTGGTAATAGCTCCTCTTGAAAAAATTCATTAGGAAAACCATCTGGGCCTGGGCTTTTCTTTTTGGGCAGATGTTTGATTACAGTTTCTTTTTCTTTTTTTTTTTTAGAGAATAAAATAAAATTTTACTTTTCTGCTACTTACAAGAGAGAATTCAAAACTATATTCAATTAAATATTCTCTTTCCAACACTGTTAATAAGAACTAATTTTTAAAAATACTGTTAATGTCTCCATGTAATGTTTTCTGTTCAGAGACATTTTAAATGGGAAGTTTTTTCAGGTTTCAAGTTAGGTACTTTTTCGATTTTGGTCTGTTCACTAAGTTTTTGTAGAGAACCCACAAGAGAAAGGGACTGTTTTGATCCTGCTGGCTTTGAAAGCCACTAAGACAGAGCCTCTGGCCATAGCAGGTCTGAACTCTGGCAGCTCTTGGGCCATGGCACGAAGTAGACAGAACAGAAGCCACAGTGGTGAATGCTGCTCCAGGATGATGCTGAATAAAGACCCAGGTGTGGCTCTTCATCCTGGTGGGTGGGTGCTGGGGGGTTCAGGGGCCCACATCCTGTGGGCACAGAAAAGAATCTGGTGCTGTGGGTGGCAAAGTGTGCAGGTGTTGCAGTAGCTGCTCACAGAGCCCGGGATCATGGAAAAATATGGAACGCTTCACGAATTTGCGTGTCATCCTTGCGCAGGGGCCATGCTAATCTTCTCTGTATCGTTCCAATTTTAGTGTATGTGCTGCCGAAGCGAGCACTGATTACAGTTTCTTTTTTCTTTCTTTCTTTTTTTTTTTTTTTTTTTGGTTTTTGGGCCACACCCGACAGTGCTCAGGGGTTACTCCTGGCTGTCTGCTCAGAAATAGCTCCTGGCAGGCACGGGGGACCATATGGGACACCGGGATTTGAACCAACCTTTGGTCCTGGATTGGCTGCTTGCAAGGCAAGCACCGCTATGCTATCTCTCCGGGCCCTGATTACAGTTTCAATTTCCTCAGTAGTGATGGGGGTGTTTAGATATGCTACATCCTCCTTACTTAAATGTGGAAGGTTATAAGTGTCCAAGAATGTTTCCATTTCTTCTAGGTTCTCATGTTTAGTAACATAAAGTTTCTCAAAGTAGTCTCTGATTACCCTTTGGATCTCTGCAATATCTGTCATGATCTCCCCCTTTTTATTTCTAATACGGGTTATCAGATTTCTCTCTCTCTCTCTCTTTCTCTCTCTCTCTCTCTCTCTCTCTCTCTCTCTCTTTGTGAGTGTTGCCAATGGTCTATCAATCTTGTTTATTTTTTCAAAGAACCAACTTCTGCTTTTGTTGATTGTTCTTTGGGTTTCCCCTTCATTGATTTCTGCTTTCAGCTTTGTTATTTCCTTCTGTCTCCCTATTTTTGATTCCTTTTGTTGGTCATTTTCTATTTTTTTGAGCTGTGTCATTAAGTTATTCAGGTATACCGCTTCTTCCTTCCTGATGTGTGCTTGTAGAGCTACAAATTTTCCTCTCAGGACTGCTTTTGCTGTGTCTTATAAATTCTGGAAGTTTGTGTCTTCATTATCATTTGTTTTCATGAAGTTTTGATTTCCTTTTTTATTTCATCTTGGACCCACTGGTTGTTCAGTAGCAGGGTGTTTAATTTCCAATTGTTAAAGTTTTTCTTCTGTGTCCCTTTTTAGTTCACATCTAATTTTAGAGCCTTGTGGTCAGCAAAGGTAGCCTGCAAGATTTCTATCATCTTGATTTTATGGAGGTATGTTTTATGTGTCAGCATGTAGTCTATTCTGGAGAATGACCCATATACATTGGAGAAGAATGTGTATCCAGGTTTTTTGGGAAAGAGTGTCCTATATATATCTACTAGTCCTCTTTCTTCCATTATTCTTTTCAGTGCTAGTATGTTTTTTTTTGGGGGGTGGTTCAGTCTGGTTGACCTATCAAGTTTTGATAGGGCCATGTTGAGGTCTCCCACAATTATTGTGTTATTATTGATGTCTTCTTTCAGATTTGTCAGTAACTGTATTAGATAATTTGCTGCTCTCTCATTGGGTGCATATATGTTTAATAGTCTAATTTCTTCCTGTTGATTAGTACATAGTGTCCATCTTTGTCCCTTACCACTTTTCTGAGTATAAAGTTGGTGTCATCAGATATTAATATGGCCACCCCAGCTTTTTTGAGGGTGTTGTTTGCTTGGATGATTTTCCTCCAGCCTTTGATTTTGAGTCTATGTTTGTTCTGACTATTCAGATGTGTTTCTTGTAGGCAACAGAAAGTTGGATTCATCTTTTTGACCCATTTTGCCACTCTGTCTTTATGTTGGTGAATTTAGTCCATTGACATTGAGGGAGATGATTGTCATAGGATTTAATCCTCTTTGTAGATAAGATTTAATCCTCTTTGTAGATAAGTTTAATGTGTTTGTTGGTCTCTCTTGTCTTAGAGTAGACTTGTCAGGTCTACTCCTTTAAGGCTGGTTTTTCATCTGTGACATTTCTGAGCTGTTGTTTATCCATGAAGCTGTGTATTCTTCCTTCAAACCTGAACGTGAGTCAGGCTGGGAGCTGTATTCTCAGGGAGGCATTCATTTCATTCAGTCTTATCACAATATCCCACCACTGTCTTCTGGCGTTGAGAGTTTCTTGTGACATGTCTGCTGTAAGTCTTAGAGATGCTCCTTTGAATGTAATTTCCCCCTTTTTATCTTGCTGCTTTCAGTATTCTCTCTATCTGTGATTTGTCATTGTAACGAGGATGTGTCTTGGGGTGTTTTTCTTTTGGGTCTCTTTTAGCTAGTACTCTGGGAATGCAGGATTTGATTGCATGTAGTCTTTAACTCTGGGTGTATCTCTTTGATGATGTCTTTGACAGTTGATTCTTCCTGGAGATCTCCTATCTGGGTCTCTGGGACTCCAATGATTCTTATGTTGCTTCTGTTGAGTTTATCAAAGACTTCTATTTTCATCTCTTTGCATTCCTTGAGTACTTTTTCCATTGCCTGTTCGTTTGTCTTAAGACTCCTTTACCATTTCTTCTGTTGTGTTGAGTTTTTCTGCATCACATCTTCCAGTACTCTGATTCTCTCCTCAGCTGCTGTTACCCTGCTGGCGAGGCCATCCATTGAGGTTTTCAGTTGAGCTACCTTGTTTTTCAGATCTGTTATTTCAGTTTGGGATTTTCTGATTTCTGTCTTTGTGTTCTGTTCAGATTAATCTATGCTTTCTCTGAGTTCTACAAACACCTTCCATATTGCTATTTTAAGTTCCTTATCTGAGAGGTTAATCAGGTGGTTGGAATTTATTAGGTCATCTGAGCTTTGTCTTCATTCTCTGTGCATGGTGTTTGCCTGCGAGGTTTCCCCATTGTCACGCTTGTAGTGTCATTTTTCCTGCGTGTTGTGGTGGGGTTTATTGGTTAGAAAGAGTGCGCGTCCACGAAGCGAAGCCACGCTCTTCTGTGTCCTCTAGGTGACAGTTTTTTTTGGGTGCGCTCCCTGGGCGTCTGAGGAGACCTTCAGGTATTCAGAAACACAGACTGGCACAGGAGAAGTTTCCCTTGAAGTCCTCAGAGTGAACAAAGGCACAGCCTTCCAAAAACTTCTAAGTAAATAATGAAAGTTTCTAAAATTCCAGCAAGTCCAATTTTAATACTTTCTAGTTATAGGGAAAAATGAATAGTAGATGTTTAAGAAATATCATGAAAATTCCAGAAAACACAAGGAACATTATGATAATATGGCTTTTTGAATCTCAACTCATTAAATTATTTTCACAGTACTTAATACTCTGACTTTGAAATGAAACATAAATGGATTTGAGTGGCAGCTCTTCTCTTACTGAGACTCTGAAGAAGTCATTTAGCATTAATTTACTCCTTTGCAAAACAGTGATGCAAGTATCTCATCAAAGGGCTTTTGTGGATAGAAAAATATTATGACTGATGTGAATAAAAATGCATTTGACTAATGTCCAACATGAAGTGTGCATTTCATATTTAACAACACAATATGTATTGTAACTACCTGTTTACAAAACATAGGTTCAAATTTAAGAGTAACTTCAATGATTCTTTCAGCCATTATTTGCTTTTATAAAAAAAAAAATCTAAGGTATAAATGGAAGGTATTTGTCCGGAATCACATATCACATCCATCACAGCCAGGATTTTAACCCAGATCATTTAGATTCTGCTCTGGTGTGCTCGTCCTTAAAGCACACTGACTTTAGTCTTGTGACAGATACCCATAAACTATGAGATGTTTAATAGCAGATAGGTAGCAGGTCTGGCTGGCAAAAATGTATGTAGCTAAAACTCAAGCAGTTTGGGGGTACCCAGGGAAATGGATGGAATAAATAAGAGTGAACCTCTTACTCTGACAGAGGTTGAAGATATAAGTGTAGTGAAAACACACCACTCTCTTTCACCTTTGGATTCTTTGGGATTTACAAATCTTTTTATCTAGGAAGCTGACTTCTTTGAAAGACAGGTAGTGTGAGACACATGCCCTGATCTCCAGAGTGAAAAGCAGCTGTAACAGCTGCTTGAGCCCCAGCCTGCCTCCAAACACCCGCTTCATCTCCAGACTGACAGATAGCTGCTGGCAGCACCAGATCTGTCAGCTCTGTTCTACTCCAGAATGAGCAAATAGTCTGGGCCCTGATCTAAGAAGAGGAAAAACAACAGTATAATCAGTAAAAACTCTGCCACTGACTCACAAGCAATGGAAGTTTATGTCAATGAAAGAAGGGCCATGCTATTGGCAGAGAAGTTTATATTTATCATAAATAACTGCAAAAAAAAAGTGCTTGACTCATTATCTGGCAAGGAGAAAATCACCTACCAGGACATTAATCCAGTAAGAACAATTTCAGCATTAAGTTATTTTCAACAGAGAAGTATTTAGGTCACTTTCAGCAAGAGAAACACATACACGTTTACAAACACACAATGTGCCCACATTTATATTTAAATGGAAAATATAAAATCATAATTCAATCAAAACTTATTTTCTGCTGAATTGACTACATGTGACTAAGCATGTAACTCCTGTAATCTAATTATATTTTTCTTATATATTAGATCATGGGATTAGTCTAATATGTAAAAAATCTAATATTTCTTTCTTTCTGAGTAGTATTTTAATGTTGAATTCACTTGTGCAATGATTCATTGTACTTATTTATATAATTGAATTTCCCTATAATCATTTAGAGATTTTTAATAGATAGGACTTCCAACTGATCTAGAATAGGCTTCAAGAAAATATTTTGAGTTCAGGCAGATTTCTAGACTGTTAAGAACTATTTAGCCTCTTTTTACACTAAGAAAATATTACTTGTTTATAAAGATCAAAAGATAAGTGCAAATAAAATAATAATATTTTATACCAAGAATATTTTGCAGCCTTCAAAATACTTCTATATATCACATTGTGTGCAGCCTTAACAAAACCTCCTTGAAATTCCTATTTTCTCATATTCCCCTGAAATTCTATATTTTAGAAAAGTAATGAAATTTGAAAAAACTTACAACTTTAACTGCAACTTCACCCTAATCCTTTTGATTTCAAGTCCAAATCTCCAACTAGACATCTTCCTATTGATGAGGGGATGATGTTACTCCATCATGTTTGCTTTAATGAAGCAACAATATCATTACATTGGTCTATTTCAGTGACTCATTTAAAAGAAATGATGAATGGATACTCAAGGAAAAAATGAACAGGAAGTATATGAAACATGCAGCAAGAAACTATATTCTATAATCCAAAAGAGAACATTTAAATAAAAATTACTACCTGAAAAAGCTAGAAAGATGGTAAAGTGGGTAGGGTACGTGCTTTGCACACAACTGGCTCAGGTTCAATTCTGAAGCACTTCAAAGAGTTATTCCTGAGTATGGAACCAGGGCTTACCCAGGAGTAAGTAACACTGCTGGGCTTGACCCCCCCCCCCACAAAAGAGGAGACGGAGAATTTTAAATATAATAGATGTAAGAAAAGAAATTGAGAAGAGGGGCTCAGAGAGGTAGCACAGTGGTGTTTGCCTTGCAAGCAGCCGATCCAGGACCAAAGGTGGTTGGTTCGAATCCCGGTGTCCCATATGGTCCCCCGTGCCTGCCAGGAGCTATTTCTGAGCATAGAGCCAGGAGTAACCCCTGAGCAATGCCAGGTGTGCCCCCCCCCAAAAAAAAGAAATTGAGAAGAAAATCATTACTAAGAAGGAATAAAAGAAAATCTATTTTTAAGTCTTTAAAAATTCATTCATTTTTATTTTATTTTACATAGTCACAGTGAAATTACAAAGTTAGTCAATCAGTTTTTAGATAGATTTTTACTTGAATCCCTTCTCCAGTGCCCACTTCTCTTCACCAATCCTTCCCAACTTCCTTTGACTTACCACCAGTCTGCTTCTACAAAAGATGCTTATATATGTATGTATTTACATACATATAATTTTCAAAATACATTCCTCAATTAGATCATGAGATTCACAGTTTCAAAGTTATTAGTGATTGGGTTTCACTATACAATGTACACCAGTGCACATTTCCAGTCACCATTGATCCTGGTTTCTCACTGTTCCCCTTCCTTCCCTGGGTCTGCTTCTGTGACAGACATATTCTCTCTTTCTCTTTCTCTAATCTCTCTTTCAATCTCCCTTTCTCTCTCCCTTTTTCTTTTAGACACTGTGTTTTCCAAACATTATTACTAAAGGGATATGATGCATATCATTGTATCTCCCTTCAGCACCCAGTTCTTGTCCATAATTGTAATTCCCAATCATCATTGTCATAGTGGACCCTTCTCTGCCATAATTCCATCCTCCCATTCTTTATGACAAGCTTCCTACCATGGACTGGTCCTCCTGGCTCGAATTCCTATTGTCTTTGGATAATATTATCTACTATTGCTTTTTTTTTTGGTACCCCACCTTTGAGTGCAATCATTTTATGTCTATCTTTATCCCTCTGACCCATTTATTCAGCATAATGATCTCCTAACCATCCATGTATACACAAATTTCATGACTTCATTTTTCCAATAGCTGTATAGTATTCTGTTGATGCACCAGCTTCTTTATCCACTCATTTGTTCATGGCACTTGAGTTGTTTCCAGATTCTGGCAATTGTTGATAGTGCTGCAATGAACAGTTTGAGCTTCCATATGACCCAGCAATACCACTCCTAGGAATATATTCTAGGAGCCCCAAAACACAATGCAGAAGCTCTGTTTTAAAAGAAGAAATTTGGGCCCAAGTGATAGCACAGCAATAGGACATTTGCCTTGCGCACTGCTGACCTGGGATGAACTCAGGTTCAATCTCCAGGATCCTTTATGGTCCCCCAAGCCTGCCAGGAGCGATTTCTGAATGCAGAGTTAGGAGTAACCCCTTAACACTGCTGGGTGTGTATCTAAACCTAAATGAATTAATTAACACTGGGTATTAAATAGAAAAAGTGTACTGAGAAGGAGCCAGGTTGAATATGAATATAAAATATAATGTGGTATATTAGTACTTATATTTTTATCAGTATATTTTACCAAAGATTCCTGAAGATAATGCATGGTAAGTAAGTGTATATACCTTTTATTTTTGCTTTTGTTTCCTATCACATGCACTGGTGCTTTGAGGCAGAGGGATGGGCAAGCCCATTTTAACAGTCTTCACTTACTGTACAGAGTACATAAGATAGCTATTCTTGCTTCTTTCGACTGTGAATGTATAGATGACTTTGTAGTGTAATGTGTAAGGTTCTTAAAGGATTAAAAATTACTGCGAATTGGGGCCGGCGTGGTGGCGCTAGAGGTAAGGTGTCTGCCTTTCCAACGCTAGCCTAGGACAGACCGCGATTCAATCCCCTGGTGTCCCATATGGCCCCCCAAGCCAGGAGTGACTTCTGAGCGCATAGCCAGGAGTAACCCCTGAGCATTACCGGGTGTGGCCCAAAAACAAAAAAAAATACTGAAAATTATTATCATGAGGCATTATTTAGGGATGAAATAGCTAGCTATTCAATAATGTAGCTAATTTTCTTCTGCTCTGGTGCAGGTGGATAAGATTAAGTTCTCCTACTAGCAAATAATTATTATTGGATAATGAATACATTTTAATTAAACTGTCATTTATTACCTTTCACAAACTTTTAAACACTTTTCACCTGCAAAGTCAGAAAATTGGGAGATTTTTTTCCACTATTAAAAATCTTAAACTGAGTGGCTTATAATCTGTAGAAGAAAAACATTCTCCCAGTGATATCTCTACCAACATCTTTCAGAGAGTAAATGACCATTTGTTATGGACCATTTATTATCATTCTATAATAAATTATAAACTCTGACACTACATATGTTCACTTTAAAGTAATATGAGGTGTTATATATTTTCAGCCATGTCAATGTATATAAGGAAGGAAAGCTGTCAGTTAACTGGAATTGTAATTGGTAGAAACATTTATCTTGAAGAAAGACATATATACGGTAAACATTTATTTTCCACAGTTCTGGCATCTGGAAGTCAAACATTCAGGTGTCAAAATAGTTAAGATTTATTGAATGTCTTTCTCTGCTTCCGAGTGTCCTCTCTCAAGACTTGTTAATCCTTCTTGTTCTGTCATTTCTTTGTGAAAACCTCATGAACTTTTTTTTACAAGGCACCAATTCTATCCTTGATTAAAGTACCTGTCCAAGGCCCCATCTCCTGATATCACCTTATTTGGGACTGAGGATTTCAACACTTGAATTTTAGAAGAACACAAATGTTTATTCCATTGTAAAAACATTATGCATATTTTTGTATTTTCTTATGTATTTTCATTGTGGTACTCTATATTATGTTACAGGCAGATGGTAGGAGCCCAAGATGTTGCTCAGGAATGATATTCATATCTTGCATGTTGAAATACTGATTTTAATTATTTATACTGAAAAAAAAATCCTTAAAAAAACAGATTTAGTTTGTTATGAGTTTATTAAGCACTTGACATACAGTTTGCAGTGCATTTATTTCTCTTATTCCTGAAATAAGTCTTACTAATTCTCAAGTATATGAATATAACTCCTATTTATGGTCAAGTTGGCCTGTTTCCTTGTTCTTCTTACCATGTTGAACAGTGATATTGCCAGATTATATTAGTGTGTTCCTACTGTTTATACCATCTATATTCCTACTAACATATGCTATGAACATTCTCCATCTTTAAAACTTCAGATAACTGAAACATAAAGTAGAGATGAATGTATCAGGTTTTTCCACTCCATCTGTAAGTAGAAGCATAAATTTAATAATATTTGTAGCTGATCATTAGCCTTTCACATAACTTATTTCCATAAAATTTTATCATCATAATCTATGTCATTTTGAATCACTTTTCAAATTTATACTTCTAAAATAAAATAACTAAAATGTGGCCACTGACATCTGAGATGGGGCTTAAGAATTGATGAGAACCATATTGGATGACCTGAGAAAGGAAGTTAATAGGAGAAGCTAGGTAAAACAGTTAGACTTGATTAATTAAATGTATTTGAATTGGTCTTAGAAATATTAAAAGAAAAATTAAATACTGCATATCCACCCAAACCAATTAGCTTTATGTGCAATGTCAACAACATCATTCTGCCATTATTGAAAAGAAGAGGAGATGAGTCATTGATCATGTCTCTCATTGCTTGAGCAGCTTAGTTTATCTTGGATGTAGTGAATGGAGAAATGATAAATTTATATAATACAATTTATAATAGAGTTCCCTTGGAAGTGCAAACTAGGGAAAGAAAAAGGCACAGATATTTAAAATAAGTACAGAAATGTACTAGCTTTCCTATGTAATAAAAGTATTCATATTAAGAGAGAGTGTACAGAAGCTTTCTCCCATAGTTGACCAGTGAGAATATACTATATCTGAAAGAATGGGTCAGAATACTATTCTCTAGTGCATTTCATTGTTGAATCTTCACATTCTTGTTTTTCTCCAGTACATTTTCTCCAGTTTTAAAATAAAACTTAGCATACTTCTTTTTGAAAATTTTTGTCAAATTCATATAAAATATGTGGCAAAAAAATGGTGCTCTTGGTAAAGGGTGGAATAAATGCTGAGCTCAGAAGGAAGATGTGGAAATGATATTTGTGTACACAACATGTGTAGAAAAAAAGAGAACTACTACTTCATTTTATTTATTCTTTAGTGGTTGTTGTTGTTGTTGTTCTGGGAAATGAGCCAAAGCCTCATATATGTGAGAGTCATGAGTTCTAACACTGAGCCAACATCTTAAGTAGGATATAAACTACTTAAGATAGTAGCATAAACTACCAACAGTATAATCATTATTTGAGAGTTTTTTTTATTATTTAAGAAACTTTGAATCTTACTAGAGATTTGAGCTACAGAATAAAGAAGAGACCAAAGTCAAGGAATTAGTGAACATTGGGACAAGCTCTATAATAAGTCAGCTTTACTATATAGTCTCTATCATTAGGGCAATTGAAAGACTATGGTTCAGGAAGGCAGTGATAATAATTGACCTCAAGTCAGAAAAACTCCACAGCATAGTTGTGAAAGGAAAGGATGCTAGCTTTTACAAAAAACCATTATTTATTGTGTTCCATACAATTAATTAAGATCTATGTCTTTTAACCAAAAAAACTCCACAACTGATATATTAAAAGTTTTAGCTACATAAACTGTGTGGAAATTCAAATGAGTCACAATTTAAACTATCAGAAACAATTAAATAGAAATATAAAAATGGAAATTACAGGAAGAGAGATAAATATGCTATTATCAAGTTTAATAATCAAATGTAAACTGAACAATAAAATCAAGAGCCAGTGGGGGAGATTACTAACAATTAAGCAAACATATATATGTAGTGCATGGAAATATAAAAAATAGATAATAAAACATACTTCACAAAAGAAGTTACAAAATAAGGAATGGAGATGAAATCAAAATAAAAGATGAATAAGTAGAAAAATAAATAAGTAATAGACTTAAGTATAATCATATAAATTTTATTAAGACACAAATAATATAAAAACTATAAAGAAGTTTCAAAAGTTAAAAGATTAAGTAAAATATAGGAGAAAATTCAAGAGACAAAAGCATAACTACACAAATTTTTAAAATTTGTGTGTGTAAACACATACATAAAAGCATAATTACATAAACATTGTGTGTATAAATACACACATAAATACAACATATACTCATACATATAGTTATTTCATCCACAGACATTAAGGGTATACTCAAATGTCCATAAATATTGTTTAAGCAATTTATGCTATTTATTTTTTTTGGGGGGGGTAGGCCACACCAGGTGAAGCTCACGGGTTATGGTTACTCCTGGCTATGTGCTCAAAAATTGCTCCTGTCTTGGGGGACCATATGGGAAGCCAGGAGATCGAACCATAGTCCATCCTAGGTCAGCCACGTGCAAGGCAAATGCCCTACTACTGTGCCACCACTCTGGTCCCAAATTATGGTATTTCTATAAAGGAATATGTCACAGAAATAAAAAATAATGTGTATATTTGTTATATATATATATATATATATAGAATTTCACCTCTTTTATACAAGTGAAAAATGTTGACATAAAAGACTATACACAATATGATTAATTGAATAGTAAATGCTTTTAAAAGCAAATTCACATTAACACACAGACACAGACACACACAGACACACACACACACACACACACACACACACACACAAACAAGTGGCCAGAGCAGTGGTGTAGGACAAACCACAGTTTGATCCCTTCAGCGTCCCATATGTTCCCCCAAGCCAAGAGCGATTTCTGAGCACATAGCCAGGAGTAAACCCTGAGCATCACCAGGTGCAGCCAAAACCAACAAACAACAACAAAAACAAACAAACCAAACAAACACAAAACAAGTATTTGTTGTACATTTGTGATAGAAAGAGAAGCAGACTAAAATGGTGGCAAAGCATATTGTGGAATAATTGAAATGTTCCATACAGAAATTTACTTGTTGATTACAATAAAATATTTGTTAAAGTTTATTGAAATGAAGTCTTAAAATGGGTTAATTTTATTTGAAGAAAAATATATAACTCAATAAAAATATAACCAGTTCTGTAATTAGAAAGTATCTTTATCTTTGAATTCTGCTTCTATAATAATTATTGTAACTCAATAAAGCTGATTTAAATAGATGTGTGAATAAGTGTGTAAGCTGCTAAGTTTTAAATTCAGATAACCACAAAGGGACCCAGAAAGAGGTACCAATCAGCAATGTGGTGAGCTGCCCCTACCACCCAAGCAGCCCATAAGAGATCTAGTGAGAACTGCTCATTAAGAAGAGTGTACCAGCTCTACTAGTAGCTCCACACATGTCCTGTAGTCCAGGGATCCTCAAACTATGGCCTATGGTCTACATGCAGCCCACTGAGGACATTTACCTGGTGTTTTTGCCACCACTACCTGCCCTGCATACCTCCTGACTCATCCTGGGCCTGCAGTGCACATGTGTGGGATGTATGCTACACTGTCCAACTCTCCTCATTCTCTGTCTTTTGACTCTTCCTCGCAGTCTCAGAAAGGGGTCCTTGAACTCTGACCCTTCAAAAGCAGACCCATAGTTCCCATTGAAATACCAGTAAGTTGTTGATTTAACTTTACTTGTTCTTCATTTTAAATACTGTATATTTTCTCATCTTGTCTTTTTACTTCAGTGTGCATAGTATTTTTAAACTATAATCCAGGCTTCCAACTGTCTGAGAGACAGTGAAATGGACCCCTTTTTAAAAAGTTTGAAGAACACTGTACTAGTTAATGAACCAAGCATAATACACAGAAAACACTACATTGCAAAGGACACAATGGAGAAAAAACACAGAACACCACCATGTTTCAAAAATGAATATGGTAGCTCTGCATACCCAACAAGTACTGGCCATCTGTATATTCTCTCTGATAAATACTTTAGAGAGGAAATAGGGAGGATGTTCAAAGAACTCAAAGAATTCATGGAACAAATAAAAAAAACCACAAATAAGAATTAATAGAATATGAAAGTAGAAATGAGGAAACTTCAAACTGAAATAACAGGACAGAAAACCATGGTAGGTGAAATAAATACATAACTATAAAGCCTCACTAGCAGAGTAGCAGCTGCTGAGGATAGAATTAGTGAGCTGGAAGATGAGATGCATAATAATTCCATACAACAGAAGATATTAGTAAAGAGCTTTAAAACAAACTATCAGATAATGGAAAATACTCTAAAAGAATGTGAACAGGTGAAAATAGAAACTGGAATAAATTTAATAGAAACATCTAAGAACCATTTGATCCCCAGAGTCCCAGAATACAATCACCATGAAGAATCAACAGTCAAGAATATCATTTCGGAGAAATTTTCAGAGCTAAACAGTACATGCAACATAATCTTGTATACCCTAAGTATTCCAGCTAAAAAAGATCCAAAGAAAAATATCCCAAGGCACATCATAGTCACAATGATGAATACCACAGAGAGTGACAGAATACTGAAGGTAGAAAACTCAAAAGGGAAAGAATATTCGAAGGAGCATCCTTAAAATTTACAGACTTGTCACAAGAAAGCTCAGACCTGAAGGCAATGATGGATATAGTGACAAAACTCAATAAAATGAAATGAATGCTTCATCAAGAGTACTTCACCTAGCCAGACATACATTAAGGTTTGAAGAAAGGATATACAGCTTCACAGATAGATATCAGCTGGGAAACTTTACGGACTCAAAATCGGCCTTAAAAGAAGAAATGAAATGTCTACTTTAAGGCAAGTCAGACCCAATAAACATATTAAATCCCTACAAAAAGATGACATTAAATCCCATGACAATTATCTCTCAATGTTCCAGACACAGAGTGGCAAAATGGATCACAAAGCTCAATCTAATGTTTCTCTGCCTACTATAAACACATCTAAATAATAAGAGAAAGCACCACTTAGTGTAAGGTCTGAGAACAATCATTCAAGCAGACATTTCCCTTAAAGAGGCTGAGGTGGCTATTCTAATATGAGATGACTGACACAGAATTTAGACTTAAAAAAGGTTATAAGGTACAGAGATTGAGATTTCTTAATAATCAAATGACAAATTAACCAGAAAGAAGACATACTCTTCAACATATATACAACCAATGAGGGGCCAGCAAAATACATAAAACAATTGCTGATGGATTTAAAGAAGATAACATTAGCAAAACAATAATAGTGGGAGACTTGACCACCACCCTGTCAATCATTTCTAGGACAACAAAACCAAAATCAACAAGAATATACTAGCTCTGAAGAAAGAAATGGAAGATAGTGGTTTAGTAGCTATGTATTGGGCTATTTAATCACAGATAAATGGTTACACAATATTCTTGAATGCAAATTGGACTTTCTCCAACTGAGTAGAAAAATGAATAAACATTTCCTCAAAGAAGAAATACAAGTGGCCAAAAAGCACATAAAAAGTGCTCCACATCACTAATCATCAGGGAGATGCAAATTAAAACCACAACGAGTTATCATTTCACACTGAGACTGGCACAAATCACAAAGAACAAGAACAACCAGTGCTGGCATGTATACAGAAAGAAAGGAACTCTCATTCACTACTGGTGGGAATGCATCTACTCCAGCCTTGCTGGAAAACAATATGAATATTTTTTAAAAAATTAGAAATTGTGCTTCCATATGATCCAACAATACCACTTTTAGGGATATCTCCTAGGAACGCCAAAATCACAATACACAAATGCCCTTTGCACTCCTATGTTCATCATGGTACTATTTGAAATAGGCAGAATCTGGAAACAATCTAGGTGCCCGATAACAGATGCATGGCTAAAGAAACAATGGTACATCTACACAATTGAATATTATGCAGCTATTAGTAGAATGAATTCATAAAGTTTATCTATACATGGATCAATATGGAGATATTATGCTGAGCAAAATGACTCAAAGAGAGAAAGGGTTAGATATAAAATAGTCCCACTCATCTGTAGAATATAATAAAAATAAAAGACAATATGATAATAATATCCAAAGCCAATAGGTAAGAGCTCATGACATGAAGCTTTCCACAGAGTGGTTAGTGCATTTAGAGCACTAACCACACTGACAACTACCATGACAATGATAGTGAGAGAGAGAAGCAGAATACCTGTCCCAGAGAAAAGGAGGATTTGGGATGGGGGAAGGAAATGGGCGACATTGGTGGCAGAAAAGTTGCACTGGACAAGTGCAGTATACGTTCTAGTACTAAAATCCAAACATGGACATTTTTGTAACCACATTGATTTAAAAAAGTATTTATTAAAATATAACTTCCACAAAAAAATAAATAAAATATAACTACCAAATCATGCTAGAAATTAGGATTCTAACTACCTTAAAGTGCAGAAAAAAATGAAACTGAATACAAGTGGGCCTTCTGAGAGGTCAGACATATACTGATTACTTGTGAAAATCCACTGAGTTTAGACTCGTATAATTTTTTTAAAATGTACTAAATATAGCAACAAATTTTCAAACAGAATTCTATAGTAGGTAAAAAGTAATACTTTATCATTCCTCCCTGATCTTAAGTTCTTGGTGAACCATCACTATCTTAATCTTTTGTTATTGTTGCTGTTTTTGTTTGTTTATTAGGCAAGAACTAGTGGTATTTAGGGCTTTCTCCTGGTGTTATATACTCAGAAGATGATATATATTGCAGAAAATCATCTACTGCATGCAAGGCCTTAACCTCTGAGCTATTTTCACTATCTGACCTTTACAAGGGGAACAGTGAAAAAAAGAACAGCAAACATTTAGTAGTCAAGCATTTCTTATTAACAATCTTAATGTCTTTTGTTTTGTTTTGTTTTTGGGCCACACCTGGCGGTGCTCAGGGGTTACTCCTGGCTGTCTGCTCAGAAATAGCTCCTGGCAGGCAAGGGGGGATTCGAACCAACCACGTTTGGTCCTAGATCCGCTGCTTGCAAGGCAAACGCCTCTGTGCTATCTCTTCGGGCCCAACAATCTTAATGTCTTATTAACAATGTTTAATAAAACCTGGGGCCAGGTTGGGATGCTGGGGATTGAATCTGGGTCAGCTGTGTGCATGTACACATAGTACATGCTGTGCTATCACTCTGGCCCCTGGAATAATTTTAAGTGGTAAATGTAAAGAGTATTGGCTGGAGATATAGCACAGTGGTAGGGCATATGCCTTGCATGCAGTGTTCTAGGGTGGACGGTTGTTCAAATCCCAGCATCTCATATGGTCCTCTGAGCTTGCCAGGAGCAATTTCAGAGCGCAGAGCCAGAAGTAACTCCTGAACATTGCTGGATGTGACCTAAAAATAAAACAAAATAACATGTACAGAGTATTCAATAGCATTATAAATGTGATACAAAAGTTTTCTGATAGCACTAATTTTAATACTTCTAATTGAATCAAGATTGAAGATTGTGTCTGATGTTTATTTGTCCTTATCGGATTTGCTCAGAGCTCCTTTCTAGCAAAAAGAGCAATCATCATTGGAATCTGATTCTCAAATTAGTATTTTTATGTAAATGCCTGTCTATAATAGTTTTCCATTAAATATTATTGTAATATTATTTTAAAAAGTAAATTTAAGAAACTAATAGAAGGCCTCAAAGCTGAGTGTGAAATAATAATTACACAGTAGATTTGGTTGTACTATGTTATTTGAAAAATGTGAATAAGTAGAAACAAAGGGAAGAAAATTGAAATAGAAAATAATTTGATGAATAATGTTTTCTAAGACATTGCATACACCATATAAACCTTATAATAATCAGTAATGCTCAAGTTTGGATTAGAATCCACAAAGGTCTATAATGTCATACCATGACTGGTTATTAAAATTATATATATGCATGTATATAACTAATTTGTATATAACTAATTTTTAAAATAAAATTTCATTAATTTTTTCATATCAGTCAATGATAACAAAAGACTCCAGAGCACGATAGTGTGATTGAATGATGCTTGGCCACCTAAAACTGGGCGAGGCATTTTAAATCTCCTCTCTTAGGAATAATGAGTTCTTATCTCGTGACTTATATTTCTTTATATCTAGAATGTATGCTGCCTTATATCTCGAAGTACAAATGCAGCTGGGGTGGAGGGCAGAGAGGTAATACAGCAGGCAGAACACTTGCCTTGCTTGAGGCCAAGTTAGATTTAATCACTGGTAACCCAGATGGCCCCCTGGAGCACTACCAGAAGTAATCCCTGAGGGCAGAGCCAGAGAAAATTCCTGAGCAGTGGTAGGAGCAAACAATGAGCATCACCAGGATTGATCCTGGGTATGGTGGCAGGAATAAATAAGGCCAGATGTATTTCTCTCCCCCCAAAATAAAATTATGTTTGTTTATCCAGGATGTGGGTAATTTCCACTGCCTGTCAAAAACTAAATTTAATTTTTTTTTAACTCTAACTTTAAAAGTGAATTTCTCTTCTATCAAGAATACCCTGTTTGGGCCCAGAGAGATAGCACAGCGGCGTTTGCCTTGCAAGCAGCCGATCCAGGACCAAAGGTGGTTGGTTCGAATCTCGGTGTCCCATATGGTCCCCTGTGCCTGCCAGGAGCTATTTCTGAGCAGACAACCAGGAGTAACCCCTGAGCACTGCCAGGTGTGGCCCAAAAACCAAAAAAATAAAATAAAATAAAATAAAATAAAATAATACCCTGTTTGACAAGAATATAAAACTATAGTCTATGCTGGAGGTTTTCTGCAGAATGTTTATTTAGCTACTTCTTCTGGGCAGTCACTCTGGAAAATAATGATCTTTCTTCATCCATGAATGCTTATATTTTAGTATAGTCAAAATAATATATTGTATAATATATGTGAATCACAAGGCATACCATTGAAAAGTATTATATTATGCTACCCTCAAATATGCCACTTTGACACAGGATTATTTTGAGTTGAAGTCAATTGAGAACAAGCATTCACTCAGAACAAACTCTTATTAGACTGCTTTCTGACTGAAAAAAAGAACCTTTGTGAAGGTGTCCCAAGATCTCCACCTATCAGTGAAGGGAGAATGAATTTATTACTAGAGATAGTACCAAGAGAAATCTGCATAACCACAATTGAACTTTACAACCTTTATCTTTCTTTAGACCCTCTACCCTCACTCCATATTTATTTTCCAATGACTGAAAGTTGAAATCCCTTTTTTTTTATAACCTCTAGTGTGGTTCTTTGTTATTACCTCCTGTATTGTTCTTTGTTAAAATGCAACGTAAGTCCCTTAATCTATCTCTAGATTCTTCCCTTCACTGTTTTTCTAAGAGAACAGCTAAAACAGAAACTAATTCTCTCAGAACTGGAAGGACCAGCTCATGATATGATGCTTACCACAGAGTAGTGAGTGCCCTTAGAGAAATAACTACACTAACAACTATCATGACAATGGTAGTGAGTGAGAGAAGTAGAATGTCTGTCTCATGGGTGTTTGCCTTGCAAGCAGCCGAACCAGGACCTAAGGTAGTTGGTTCGAATCCCGGTGTCCCATATGGTCCCCCATGCCTGCCAGGAGCTATTTCTGAGCAGATAGCCAAGAGTAACCCCTGAGCGCCGCTGGGTGTGGCTCAGAAACCAAAAAAAAAAAAAAAAAAAAAAAAGAATGTCTGCCTCTAATACAGGCAGAAGTTGAGGGAGCAGGGAGATGTGGGGCATTAGTGGTGGAAAGGTTGCACTGGGGAAGAGGGTTAATGTTTTTTCTATTACTGAAACCCAACTACAAACATGTTTGTTGTCATGGTGCTTAAATAAAGATATTATTAAAAATAATTATTCAGGGGCCGGGCGGTGGCGCTGGAGGTAAGGTGCCTGCCTTGCCTGCGCTAGCCTAGGACGGACCGCGGTTCGATCCCCCGGCGTCCCATATGGTCCCCCAAGAAGCCAGGAGCAACTTCTGAGCGCATAGCCAGGAGTAACCCCTGAGCGTCACAGGGTGTGGCCCAAAAACAAAAAAAAAAAAAAAAAAAAAAAAAAAAAAAAATAATTATTCTCTCAGACCCTTGGTTCTTTGTCAGTTTCATTGCAGATTTCAGCATCTAAGAGATTAGAGAAATATACTTTACTCCTCTGTTACCTTATCCATTTTTGTGAAGTCTAATTTACAAGGGTTTACAATATGCCTCATCATTTAGTTTGCTGCTGTAACTTTATCTATTAATCAGAATAAAAGGATACTCTGAGTCAAAGACTTTCTTTTCTAAACACTGCAGGACCCCTGAGCTAGCAGACCCTTCTAAAAGAGATGAAAGATTTTGCAATCCAATGGACCTCCTGTAACACTGGAAGGAAAGAAAAACACATAATGTTTTCACTTTAGATTTCCTGGCTCTCACTGCAGAGACACAGGAATCTGCTTTAATCAATAAAGAAAGTAGATTTTACTTTGAAGATCCACTCTGTACAATAATATGCTGCAAAAGGTGACAGTGTCTCTTGCTTGCTCTTTTTTGAATGTAGCAGTACTTGGAAGATGACCATTTAACTCTTTTGATATTTATTTAAGCAGTAAATTGAGACATGAGTGCCCCGACTTCCTGAAAACTTTAAATTGGCCTGCTAGTGGTTCCATAAACAAAATAGAATGAACAAAAGCCAGAAGACTGAGTCATCCTGCAGAGAAAGCTTTCAGATGCTGTGTATTTGCCTCTTTTTCCACTTTGAGGGCTATGTTATCTGAGGAAAAACAGATGAAAGAAAGAAATGGAACTGTATAAAGCTGTGCTTTAAGATTTTTAGTTATGCCTTGAAACGCACAATTTTTATACTCTCTATGCCCCTATATATATATATTTATATATATAATATAGATTATATACTATCCATGTATATCTATCTGAATGCACACACACACACACACAGTCCTGAGCACAGCCAGGTATGGTTTAAAACAATAATATTAACAACAGCAGTAAAAAGAACATTCAAGAAAGTTTGTATAAATCTAGAGGCCAGAAACTTGAGAGAAAGTTACATTTTTGTTCTCTCTATTTTAATTTTAATTCTACCTCTGCTTATACTGCAAGGAAAGAGTATTATCAAGAAAGAAAACCAGAAAACATCTATGGTCTCTGAATAAAAGTAATATAAAAAGGATAGCATGAGTAAAACGCTTAAAAGCAACGAAAACCATCCATTAAAAAAAAACAGTCTGAAAAAAACAACAACAGTCTGGACAATTTTATATACGTTTGAGTCATCATGCAACTGTACAATTAAATAAGTGACTTCTGATAAAGATTAGCAAGAGAAGTTGTGAATGTACTTTTGGTAGTAACTAGTAGTATTAGGATTGATTTGAATGTGAACTACAGGACTGAAACCCAACTACAATCATATTTGTAATCAAGGTGTTTAAATAAAGATATTAATATAAAAAAAGAAAAGAAAAACAGGGAGAGACTATTAGCTTAGACATTTTTTCTGGTAACTTCAAAATGATAGAAGGATGAAATCAACAAATACAAAAAGGAAATAGAGGGTTAAACCTTAAACCTAAGAATCCTAACTCCAATTTCCTCAGTTTGCTTTGTTCAAAAGACATCATTTTTATAACCTACGCAGACTGTTTTCTTATGAGAACATTAGTTTGTATAACAAGAATTTTGTGCTAATGAGGTGAAAGTTCTGGCTCACTGATAGCTTTCACTTTTGACCTTAGCTGATGGCCTTGTAAATATGCACCTTCTGACTAAATGGAGAAAATAAGATCCTGTGGGTGACTGAGAGCCCTCATTATTATCCTGTGTAAATTGTAGGTTGCTGATCAGCCATATCCATTTTGCATAGAAGGAGAGGACTCTAACTGATGGCTGGAATAGTGAAGGCCTTCAATGATTTTAAATATGAAGACAAGCAGTGACTTATATTCCTATGTTTCAAGTCAGGCATGAAATAGCATTAGCCCTCCCTGTTTCATTTTCCAGTGGCAGATTTAGTCCAAATAGTCCTGGGGACCTGAGCAATAAATAGTATAGCCAGTAATGCATTTCCTTTGCATATGGCCAACCTTGGTTTCATTCTTAGTATGGTTCCCCAAGCACCATGATGAATGACCCCTGAGCACAGAGCTAGGAGCAAGTCCTGAGAACCTCTAGGTGTGGCTCAAAAACAAACAAAGAAAAATAAACAAACCAAACAACTGCCTGAAGTCTTCAGTAGCAGAAACTTTTTTTCCTCTTCAGTTACTTAAGATCCTCACTCAATGTGCCTCCACTTATTCAGGTGAATAAAATAAAGGTCTTATTCATATGAACCATATCTACTATATTTTCCCTCTGCACCAGGCCTGCAAATCTTCTGAGATATTAAAGACTAGGCTTATTCTGCTTTCAAGGAATAGCAATTTAAGACTGGAGCAATAGCACAGAGATAGGGCATTTGCCTTGCACGCAGCTGACCCAAGACAGACCTGGATTCGATGCCCGGCGTCCCAGATGATTCCCCAAGCCAGGAGCGATTGGTGCTGTGTGCATAACCAGGAGTAACCCCTGAGAATCGCCAGGTGTGCCCCCCCCAGATAAAGGAATAGCAATTTGCTTTAAAGAAAAATGTGTTGGGGTCATAGAGCTAAAATAGCAGGCAGAGAGCGTTTGCTTTGTACAGAGCCAACCTAGATTCAGTCCCCAGCACCTCACATTATCCTCTAAGCACCATCAGGACTGATCCCTGAAGGCAAAGCAGAAGTCCAAGCATCACTCTATGTGGTCCCACAACAAACAAGCAAACAAACAAAAAAGCATGTGTATAGAAATACAGTTATAGCATACTACATTGGCATATCTTCTATATTGAAATTCTATATAGCTTTCCAGTCTGTGTTCAAATATTACACTTACTGTCAGCTACGGTGAAGAAGTTTGCATTGGGAGCTATTTCTCTACTCTGTTTTTTAAAGAATACTTTTGTTATATTTCTAAAGGACCCTCTATTTTGTCCTACAATAGCTACCAATTGGCTACTTACCCTATAAAATTGTATCTTTCTAGAGGCATGGATCTTTTTGTCAATTTTTCCCCTAGAGCCCAAACTTGTACAATTCAATTCCTAATATAAGAATAGTAAAAAGTCTCTCATGAATGCAAAGCACTATAATGCAATCACAAATGTGTCATAAAATACAAATAAAGTTCCTTAAGAGGTTATAAAGAGATATGAGGACTCACTCCATTAGAATTCAGAGGACCATTAAAATGGTCGAGTTGATGTTTGTTTATCTAGACATATAAGTAGAAAAAACAATAATGTACAGAGCCTTTAGACAAATAAAGGAAGATAAATGAAATATTAAAAAAGAGATTATAATCTAGCTCTTTAAGAATTTGTAAATGAAGTCCAAACTTTTTTGCAGCCATAATCCCTGTCATATTGAAATACAAGTTGTCCTTCTGAAAGACAAAATTAAAAAATGATGTTTTTTCTGATGCTTGGATATTTCTAAGAGTTCTTATTTGGGGAATTTCATTTGATCTTAGGACTTACATGGTCCTATTACATGGGTTAGATTGCCAACAGTTTTACAGGAGGTCAATTGAGTGTGAAATCACTTTTGATTTAGAGGATGGCCAGAAATTTTCTCCTAATAAGATGGGAAATATTATTTTGGGTTGATGCCCATATGACCTGAAAAGGTCTATGAATTTTTTTTAAAAGATTCACCCATCTTTACTTGACTGATAAGAAATACAGTATTCTTAATAAGGCCCGCTTTACCTAGTTTGAGGGTATTCATTTTAAATTTGCCTTTCAGAATTTTAGGATGGTGATACTAAGAATGTATATACATGGTGCATAATTGATTTTTTATATTTATCTTTAATAAAACATAATTGATGTTTTACTTTTATCTTGTGCTAAACGTTTTTTAAACAGATTTTTAAAAAATAAATGTTTAAATAGAATCACTTGGAGGCACATAGTTACAAATTGTTCATGACTGAGTTTTGGTCATTCAATGTACAGCATCCTTCACCAGTGCACATTTCCCACCACCAAAGTTTCCAGTTTCTCTTCTGTCCTTCTCCTTGACATCTTCCCTGCCTGACTCTGTGCAGACATCTCTCTCTCTCTCTCTCTCTCTCTCTCTCTCTCTCTCTCTCTCTCTCTCTCTCTCTCTCTCTTTCTCTCTCTCTTTCTCTCTCTCTCCCTTTTATACACTGTGATTTGCAATATTTCAAACTGAGAATTTAATTTAATCTAATTATTTTATATGTTTGTTTTTTAACCTAACTTGGCAAATGCCCTACTTGTATTATCACTCCTGCCCCCAAACTGAGATATTTTAAAGAAAATATTATGGAATATTTGAATTTCAGTAAAGAAGTCACATTACACTAAGGCTTTTTCCCCAGCCCTTGAAAGTTACTGTCCACTGGATATATTGCTGAATAAAGCAAAATAATTTGCTCTTTTTTCAGAAGTATGTAAAGGCAGCTAGTACAAAATGGTGCACACCAAGTACCAATAAGAGATGTAATTTGCTATGTCATGGTTATGATCTTTGCCATGTAAAAACAACAATGGACTCTTCTCTGCATTGCTCTGACACTAAGTGAAGTTAAAAATACTAATGACAATTTTTTTAATTTTCAGAAAATGTTGTTAAACTAAGAAATGGTGTTGTCTAACATTCCCACCTGCATGACATAAATTATATAAGGGTGAATTCATTTCTCTGCTCCTGGAAAACAGTAGCGTTGCTTGCATGACCATGGCAAGTCTTAGGATCATAGTCATTTCTCATGGAGGTCTCTGTCAAAAGTAATAGAATCTCTCAGTAGGGAGCCATAATGCTTTCATCAGAACACCCTGTCCTCTCACTCATACAGAATTTAAAGAATGAATAGAGACTGAATCAATTACACAGACTGAAAAATGAGCTGCCATGGAGTTTGGAAAAACTAGCAATGCTTGATGAGCACAAAAGTACTGACAGAAGATATCTGCCCAGGGAGGGAGTAGAAATGGAGTTAGACATCAGTAGTATAAAATGGGGCCTGGCATAAACATCTGCTCCTACAATTTTTAGAATTTCTTGTAGTTTGTCCTTATATGTTAGTTTATACCTTATTTTACCCAAAACAAAGATCATCCCTGGTTTCTTTGTATCTATTTGTTTACAACTTGCTTTATCCAAAACAAAGGCATTCCTGAGCTTCCTTCTTCCTTTTCTCCTATGCTTTGACATATAAAAATCCACCTAGACTAGATTAGCTTGCTAGAGGTACTTTTAATTCTCACTTGATCTTCCCCTTCCTGATTGAATTTGAACAAGTAAATAAAGAGAGGTTTTGGTTTGGCAGGCCCAGAGAAACCACAGGTGAGATGCCATTTGAATCCACTATTCTCTCTCCCTCATGTCTGGCTTGGTTTAACCTTGCTTCAGACCCCACTCATCTGGGGTTGGAAATATGACTTGTAGAAATTTTTCTACACTTACAGCTCTCTAATTTATTCTGGATCTCTGTAAAAGTTATAATCTTGAAGTGTTTTTATCTATTTCCTGATCCACTGATCTTTAGCCATAGAAGAAATTTCTCTATCTCTCTGTGTTGATCCTGGATACAAGATCCCATCTGGATTTTACCAGGATCTGTTAAAGCACTAGACTCTTATTTCTAGTTATTAGCAGTCTAATTGCACTGTGTTTTCTTGTTTGTTTTTGCTGTGAGGTTAATTTATTCTTTTGGACTTTAAATATAATTCTTCTATTTAAGTGGTTTAGATAAAAAAAAAAACACAGATATAATAGTTCATGATTATCCAAATTGCCTGAGTATGAGAAATATTTCTTTTTTGGGGGGTGGGGGTCACACCCGGCAGTGCTCAGGGGTTACTCCTCGCTCCACGCTCAGAAATTGCTCCTGGCAGCTTGGGGGACCATATGGGATACGGGGATTCGAACCAATGACCTTCTGCATGAAAGCAAACGCCTTACTTCATGCTATCTCGGCCCTGAGAAATATTTCTATGGTGAGTGACCTGGTCACAATCAAAGTGGTTAATGGTCACCAGTTATCTTGGTGATGAGCAGTTTTCACTGGGAAGATATGAGACCATTAGTAATGTCAAGTAGAATTTTTTCATTAATTACTAAAAATAAGAGTGAATGGGCCAATGAGATAGTTCAACAGGTAAGGAGTATGCCTTATCAGGGGTCTCAAACTCAATTTACCTGGGGACCGCAGGAGGCAAAGTCGGGGTAAGGCAGGGCCGCATAAAGGATTTCGCTTACCGAATATTCGCAATAAAAATCGCATTAGTAAGAAAAAAAATCTCAAAAAAATCGCATTTGCATACCCCGAACGGAACTGTTCGGGGTATGCGAATGTTTAATGCGATTTTTTTTCTCACTAATGCGATTTTTATTGCGATTATTCAGTAAGCAAATAATCGCGAATACTGTGATATTCGAAGGCCGGCTGCGGGCCACAAAATGTTGTACGGAGGGCCGCAAACGGCCCGCGGGCCGCGAATTTGAGACCCCTGCCTTAGTCGCAACCAACCTGGGTTTGAAACCAGTTATCCCATGCAGTTCCACTAACCCCACTAAGGATCCTTGAGTGCAGAGCCAGGAATAAGCCTGAGAAGTCAGGTTTTTCCTCCAAAACAACAGAAACAAAAGGGTCAGAGCAAATTTCAAGGAAAAATAAATCACAATGTTAGTAAAACCTTCTTATACTATAGAAAAATACTTAATAGTGAAAGAAAAAAAATGTTTTTCTCTGACTAAAATAGAATTTCTGACCTCTGAAACTCCCCTTAAATCAAATATGAAGTGGTGAGGACAAATAAGTATATGAAAACTGAGTGACTGAGACAGAGCAATAATAATTTTACTTTATGGTGACACGAGGAAGGGAACAGGTTAGATATTTTGTTCATGAACTTGAAAAATGACAAAATTAATAAAAATTAATAGAAAGTATGTAATGGTAGATCAAAGACAAAAATAGTCAGAATACTAAGTCATGGTTGTGAGAAGAGGAATATAGTTAAGGAACTGCAAAAATAATTATAACTGGAAAATATTTTCAAGTTGTTTTATTATAGGAACTGTATAGAATCATTTATACAAAACCCTGAATATTGACACTTTGAGAATTACATTAGAATAAGAATTTAACTTAAAAAATCTGAAATGAGGGGCCAGAGAGATAGCATAAAGGTAGGTCATTTGCCTTGCATGCCGAAGGATGGTGGCTCGAATCCCGGCATCCCATATGGTCCCCAGAGCCTGCCAGAGCAATTTCTGAGCATAGAGCCAGTAGTAATCCCTGAGTGCTGCCGGGTGTGACCCAAAAAAAAAAATCTAAAATGAATTATAATGATCTTTATTTCTATAATTACATAACTTGGGGTAACATCTGCCATCTTACCCATACAGGAAAAAAAGGCTAATCCAAGTGTTTCCCTCATCCTACAGTACATTTGTTATGCCATGTACTTTGGGGCCTTATGAAGCATGATTTTAAAGTCATGGTAGAAACTTTCAGGCATAAAGTAAATCCAGGATTACTTTTCAGGGGCATAATATCTGCATAAAAAGTTAAAATTGAAATCTGGACAATAAGTAGGCTTTAGACAGTCAATGAAGAAAAGAAAGATTTTTCCAGAAAATAAAATGGTGAATACCACTGCCAAGAGGCAAAAGAAGAATGTAATAATTTTGAATAGTTAGTAGTTTAGTTAAACAATAAATCATAAGAATTGCTTTAGATGAGGATGCAACAGAACAAAAGCACCGGACACTGAAAATTCCCATGCTTCACATGAAAGATTTCAGGGAATGAGGATGCATTGAAGAATTTAAGCAAGCCCTTGAATATTTTTGAATTGTGCCCTTAAGGAAACATCACTTGAGAATAAGATGGTATATATTTCTTTAATAAAAGTTGGGGTAGTTTATAGAAAATTTAAATTATGGAAACAGACTTAGCATCTTCTCCGGAAAGGAAGAAATCTTCCACCCACATATTTAATATATATCCTTCCACAACTTTATTGTATCTTCCTATAAAATAAAGTGGCTAGCATGATTGGCCAAAGCTAAGAAAATTAGCAAACAGTATTTATTAGTGTTTAAAGTTATTATATATCTTTCACTTTCTGTCTTCATAAAATAAACATAAAAACCTTAGTCTCTGGAGATAAGCCAGAAAATCTTATCCAGATCATAAAGCTAAGCCCCTTTCAGGTATCAAGCCTTATTTCTCCATATTTATGTCTACAGGGAAGAATCCCAAAATTTAGATGTGAAAGAAACCAAAGATATCAATTAATTTTAAACATCCCAATTAAATTTCCTCAGAGGAATCTTATTTCATTGTTTGTATGAAGATTATTGGGGATATAGAATCTATCGTTCATTCTTAGTTGCTGAGGGAAAATAAAATTTCCTCTAAAGTCCCAAGAGTTTAACCCTAAATGTAAAAAATAAGTGAGAGGTTAACTAAGGTCTCATTCTTTAATCAATCTGCTTTCATCTGATAAACTATTCAATGAGAATAGCAGGTAGATATATATCAGGTTTTTATTCAACTGTCAATTAAAGGACAAAAGCTTTCTCTTTCATTGTTAAAATAAAGAAACCTCAAATACTGGTACTTTAACACACTAAAATCTTATTTATTTGCTCCTGTTACATATTCTTTTGAGGATCAGTGGCTGCCTGCTGTAAATAGTTGCTTTAAGACTTAGCATATTAATATTTTGTGCCACCATATGCTTTCCAGGTTCTGCAGAAATGAATTGAATATTTTACTTTTGCTTGAATATTTTACTTCACTAACTTTACAAAAGAAATATATGCCATTTTTTACAGGTTGTTAGCCAAAGAGAGACTTGGTTTTGAAATATAAAAATGCAGTCCAATGGTCTGCAAAATGTATATAGTTGAAAAGTATCAGTACTTTTTCTGCTATCTCCTTTTCTGTTTGGATTTTGTTGTTGTTGTTGTTGTTGTTGTTGTTGTTATTGTTGTTTTTACTCTATGTTCACATGATTGTGAAATTGGGGATTTTTTGCTCAGGGAAAATTAACCTTCGAGGCCAGAGCGATAGCACAGTGGGTAGGGCATTTGCCTTGCATGCAGTTCTTCCAGACTGACCCTGGTTTGATCTCCTGGCAAACCCTATAGTCCTCGAGTCTTCCAGCAGTGATTTCTGAGCACAGAGCCAGGAGTAACCCCTGCATGCCTCTGGGTTTGGAGAGAGGCAGGGTGGGGGGGGGAGAGAGAGAGAGAGAGAGAGAGAGAGAGAGAGAGAGAGAGAGAGAGAGAGAGAGAGAGAGAGAGAGAGAGAGAGAGGAGAAGAGAGATAAAAATTGGGGTTGGTTGGAAAGAAGAGTAAATTTCACAAAAAAGGAAAATCTCTTCACATATGAGAGGCATAACCAATGGTAGTTATCAATTGACTATATGATTATAGGGAAAGAAAATAATTCAGAAAAACTCTCAAATTTCTGTCTAATAAAGGATGTGAGAGTGTCAGCCAAGCATAAAAGTAAGTGATATGGTGGTCCATGATTTCAAGACACTTCCTAAAATCTTGTCTCTCATGATACATTCTGCTACCAAATATTGCCACATTGTATGTCCCAGAAAGGAGAAAATATTTAAATTCAGAAATGTGGTAAGCATAATATATAAACATTCGCTTCAAACATTATGAACAATTATATACCATATTTAAAAAAAACTAGTTCATATTTTGTTATAGAAATTACCAGTACTAAAAAATCAATTAACATGGACTACCACAGATCAAAAAAATGACTATGTTACATTACATTCTATTACACTACATTACACTACATACTATCATCAAGAACAAGTTCAAAATGACCACTTTAGCCCCCTTCCTAAATTTGACCAGGCTAAATTTAGCTATCTTATATTTAAGTAACTGAATATAGAGACAAAAATCAAAGAGAAGAAATTTGGAGGAAGTTGAATGCTAGTTCCTATGAAGCATTTGAGTAGAAAGGGAATAGACAATAAGATATGGGGGTTGGAATCTCGGGAGGGATATATTCTTGAGTTATAATATCTGAACATAAGCAGCATATAATATAGTAATTAAACTTTGGTAGTTATTCTTATTTCTTTCCCAATAGTCAGACTTCTGAATGTTCTACCATTTCTCTTGGGGTCTCACAATAAATTGAAAAATATTTTTTAAAGAAAAAAATCTTAGTTTTATATTCTAAGCCATAAAACTTAATATTCTTTCTTTTTATGATGCATAAATGCTCAGTTAGAAGCTGAAATATTGGTGACAGTGGGGACCAAGGTGAGAACAAATAATTAAGAAGTGTTATTTTAGTACTCAATAATAAAAAGTTTCAGGATAAGATATTTATTAGTAGAATATGTTTAAAAAGAACATTGTTTGCATAAAATGAAGAAGAAAAGAATATATTTATACAAATAGCTTATTTAATAAAAAATTCTATTTAAGACCCTATTACTTAGAGATGAAGGCATTTATTTCCCTTGGTACCTTTTCTTTAGTAATTTAACACTTACCATCTTTAGAAGTCTTCATTTTAAAACCCTAGTTTGGCTTAAATTCTTGGTTACATGTTGAGAAATGTAGGCTTCTCTGGGAAACATAAGTATAAGTGAAAGATAGCAGTATGAGGCACAAAAATCTGTAAATAAGTGAAATATATTCTTGGAGTTAGAAGAGTAAATCAAAGAAAGAATAATACTCATGTTTTGAAATCCATCACTTTTGGTAATTATGTTCCTATCTGAGAGGAGAGAAATAATTAATCTCTTTCACTATTCTTTATGCATCTTGTTCTCTATAATAACGTTCTCTTGCCAATTTATATTACTTGCTCTTAAATATTAAAAGCCTTCTAATTTTCCATCCAGTGTGTACTGAGGCAGATGCAGCTTGTTTAATTAAAGTATTTGCCTTTACCTAGTTTTTAATAATTTTTAAACTACTTAGAAAAATCTTGCAGAAACAAGTTCTTATAAAATGCTGAGTTGTGCTTCAAATTTAGAGACAGTCTCTAGAGTCATATTTCTTTCTGTTACCAGGATAATAATACAGTTATCAGGATTATATGCAGGGTTGCCTCTCTCTTATAGATTACATGAATGAACAAAATATATGTCTGATCATTTATGGAAATTAAGAAAATTAAGTCAGTTGAAACTATCATAGATTTTCATCTCCCAAAACTATATTTTTTCCAAAACTGCAAAGATGTAAAACCATACAAAAATACAGATATAAACTAAATTATAGTTGCTGAAGACCAGCTAACTCAATTCTTAATCAAAGTCTTTTCTGTAATCTTTAATCTGCAAAATATTAATAACAGATGTTTTGTTTTTGTTTTTTTGTTTTTGTTTTTGGGCCACACCCATTTGACACTCAGGGGTTACTTCTGGCTATGCGCTCAGAAATCGCCCCTGGCTTGGGGGGACCATATGAGATGCCGGGGGATCGAACTGTGGTCTGTCCTACACTAGAGACACCTTACCTCTAGTACCACCTTCCTGGCCCCAGATGTTTTCAATATAAAAGAATATTTGACATCTAAGACTAATTTTTATTTTCTCTTAACAATTAAAAAATTTATCAAAAAATTTTAGTGAAGATTTTTCTTCTGTTATAAAAAGGTTTAGTTATAAACTTTAATCAGAACCTAGGCAAGAATGTCATCATTCAATCCATTTCTCAAACCTCAGTCATCTGTGTACAAGGTAAACACACAGCTGTACCAATCTACAAACAAAATTTTATTCTAATTTTTTTCAGTGATGAGTATCAAGATATGACATTCTGACGCTCCATGTTTTTTTTTTTTCCTGAAAACAAAAACAAAGACAAGACAAAACAGAAGAAATCACCTTCTCTTCCCTTCACAAGGCATTTTCTCTCTTATGGATTTGGGTCATTAAATCTGGATGTCTCGGGCCCGGAGAGATAGCACAGCGGTGTTTGCCTTGCAAACAGCCAATCCAGGACCAAAGGTGGTTGGTTCGAATCCCGGTGTCCCATATGGTCCCCCGTGCCAGCCAGGAGCTATTTCTGAGCAGACAGCCAGGAGTAACCCCTGAGCACCGCCGTGTGTGGCCCCAAAAAAAAAAATCTGGATGTCTCAAACTTTCTTTTTTGTTTGTCTGACACATATTTTGTCTTTATTTTTGAGTAAATTTAATGTAAGCATAAATTTTCAATTTTTTTCTTTTATCACTTAACAATGCCATTCTATCGTCTCCTGGCTAAGATTTGTTTCCAATAAAAAACTGTTTTTTTTTTTTTTTCCGCTCATTTCTAATAATATTTTCTTTATCTCTGAATTTCGGGAGTTTTATCAAGGTTACCATACTATGATTTTAGTGTCTCTTCTCTTTGAATATTTTAAAATTCTATTTAAATATTTTATTTCTTAGAAGTTCTTTGTTTTAGTTTCTATAAAATTTAGAAAAGTTTTAACTATTAAATTTTCAAATACATTTCCAACAGCCTCCCCATTCTAACTGACATGTTAAGCTAAGAGACATTTGCCCACAGATCTCTGAGTCTCTTAATCTTTATCTAATTCTACCCCTCTCTTCCATTTTTGAAGATTCACTGTTATATTGTTGAGGTTTCTTTTTATATTTTCATTTGCAGTGCTGTTATATAACTATCCATAGCATTCTATTTTCTTAGTTTTTGTTTATTTTTAATAATTTATTTTTGCACAACAATAAAACCAACATTTCTTACTATTTAGTGAAGCTACATCAATTTTTCATTTAAAACCTTATTTTTGAGCACCAGAAGTATTACTTTTTATATCCAATTTCTGTTTGCTAAATTTATGACATTCTTTAATTCTTAACCATATTTGTGACATTTTTAGTTTTATTTATACGCTAATTAGTCTGTGAATAGTTTTCAAATATTGAAGCTGTGTTTTTGCAACTTTTCAATAGATATTTATGGTGTGTTCAATAATAATTTAGTATTTTATTGAAGTAACATTGCATTGTACAATATTTTTTATAAATTTCAGTTATGCATCACTGAAGATCAACATGAGTCTGTACGGCATGAATTTTACCACTGAAAGTCTATTTTCATCCTTTATGTAAGTGACTCCATCCTGATTTACCCTCCTTACTTCACCCTCCTATTCTGGTAACAGCTAATTAATCGGTCTTATAGTCTAAAATTTGACCTTTGCTCTATTTAGTTCATCTGTTTTCCTTATATACTGCACATAAATGAAATTTAAAAAGTGCTTATCTTTCTCTAGTTTATTTTACTAAGTAAGCATAGGAGCATTTAAGTTTCTCCATATTGTAAAAGTCTGTGTAAAATAGTCATCTCTTTTTCATAGATGACTAGTACCCCATCATCTACACGTTCTTTACTCATTAGCTACTAAGCATCAAGGTTATTTCCTTCTCCTGGCTATTGTAAATAATGCTACATTAAGTCTGGGGTGCCTATATCTTTTCAATTTGATATTTTTGTGTGGTTTGGGGTGTGTGTGAGATTACTGGATAATATGGCACTTTTTATTTTGATACTTTATGTGATTTTAAGTCATATTCCTTATTTAAATGTAGTAATTTTTATACCTAGCATTTGACTCGTAGATGGTTTACTGGTGAAGTTCAGAACTTTTTAAATAGTGCATGAAATTTTTAGGGTGACAGTTACTTCAAAATTAGCTTGAGTTTTTTTTTTTTTAAAGATTTCTATATGTTTATAGCCCAGAGCTATTTTGAGCATACTTTTAAGGCTTTAATCCTTTTGGAATTCCTTGTTTTTTCTGGTATTCCGAGAAAATTTTCTAACCCAGAAAAATTCAAATTTGTCCAAATACAGGGATCTTTGGGAATTATTGGGTGCTTCTTGGACATTTTGTTTGTTTGTTTGTTTAGGCCTTACTGTCAGTGCTCAAAGGTTACTTCTGGTGATGTGCTCAGAAAACACTCCTGGTAGGCTGGGGGACTATATGGGATTCCATGGATCAAACCCGTGTCCATCTAAGTCAGCTACATGCAAGGCAACTGCCCTACTGCTGTGCTATCCCTGCTTCTTGAACAATTGTTGAGACATTTTTGTTTTTACCACAGTGGATTAAAAATCTTTCACAGTAATTTTTAGGTACATAGTGACATTGAATCTGGGGTATTCCCACCACCAATGTTGTTCTCCCTCCACCCCTATTTTCAGCATGTGGACTGTTACATTAAGCATACCACTAACTCGAGGGGACATCATGAAAAAAGATTTTGGGACTATTTATTTTTAGTTGCCTAATTTTCAGTAGTTAACTTTAAAAATGTTTCTCTGACTAATTTACCTTAAAAAAGTCTTTATTTTCTCAAATCAGCAAGATTTTCTCATATCAGAATGCATGTATTGCTCTGCTGGATTCCCTATCACTGCACTACCAAATGGAGTGAGTCCATGCAGAAACACAGTACATATAGAACTGCCCTTTAGATTCTATGTTAAAGATGACAGACCTATGTCACCAATAGTTCTGGTTTTGAGATGTGTATATTAAAAAAATTTACTTATTTCACTAGAACATCAATATCTTTACTTTTCTTGAGTGTCACCTATCTTATTGACATATGGACTTTAAAGATGCAAATTTTTTAGAGGGACATGATTTATAAAGTTATTCATAGTTGACTTTCATATATTTCAAATATTCATAGTTGATTTTCAGGACTACTACTAGTATCAATTTTCCTTCACCTGTGTTCCATCCTATTACCTCCCTCACCACCACTACCTACATCCCCATACAGCCTGCCACCCTGAGTAGCACATTTTCAAATTTGATGTTAACATTTCAGTCTCAGAATTTCAGTGTTGTTGACTTTGGTATGGATATTTACAACTATAATTTCTTAATACCACAATTGTACCTGAATTTCCTTCACTCCAACCCCCTGTTACTTCTCATCTATCTTTATACTGCCCCTCTTCATTCTATTTTATTTATTATCTTCCCTATGCTCTGGGTCCAAGAATTAACTAGGTATCCCCCTTTAAACTATAGCATCCCTCATTCAGTTATTTAAATACCACATATAAGTGATATCATCCTGTGTTTACCCTTCTTCTGGCTTTCCTTAATTTGGTATCTTTTAATTTCATCCATGTTGCATTAAATTGCATGATTTCATTATTCCTTAAAATTGTATAATATTTTATTGTGTATATAACAGGCCTTCAAACTATGGCTTGTGGGCCACATGCAATTTGTCAAGGACATTTACGAGGGCTGTTGATTGTTTTCACTGCCTCTGTTCTGCTTTGAAGCTGACTCCTCCAGAACCTCAGTGCACATGTGTGGATGTGCTCCACCCTTTCGAACTATCCTCCTCTCAATATCTCTATATCTCCTTTCTATCTCAGGCAGGGGTCCTCAATTATGGCTGGCAGAAAGCAGGCCCATAGTTTCCATTAAAATACTGGTAGGTTTGTTAACTTAACTTTACTTGTTCTTCATTTTAAAATACTGTATTTGTTCTCCCTTTTTTAACTTCAAAATAAGTTATGTCCAGTGTGCATAGGAATTTGTTCATAGTTTTTTTTTTAAACTGAAGTCTGACTCAAGGGTCTGAGGGACAATAAACTGGCCCCTGTTTAAAAAATTTGACGACTCTCACATCTTCATGATCCACTCTTCTTTTGTTGGGACATCTAGGTTGATTCCAAATCTAAACTATTGTACTGAGTGCTTCAATGAATCGAGTTCTGCATACATGCTCCTTTTGAATGAATGTTTTTTCTTTCCTGTGTATAGATACCCCAAATTGAAATTTCTGGATCATATGGCAACTTGAGCTTACTGAGAACTCTCCATACAATATTTCTTTAAAAAATGTTCTATATGTATTGTTCCTGTTATTGTTATTACTTTTGTTTTCCTTGTTACAGTGTCTGGAGGTTACACATCTTTTTTAGTACCAGGAGTTGAAAACCTGGTGGTGCTGCTTATGCACCTGGTTGCAGTATATAGCAGATAACACTGTTTAGGGAATCAGCAATGCCACCTAGCTATGTGGCATTGTACTAAAGAAAAGTAAAACAATACCAAGGACTCAACTCAGGCTTCATACAGGTAAAACAGGTGTTCTGTCACAGAGCCATATTCTTAAGCCTTATAGTTAATGAAATTTTCTACCATTGGAAATTTACCCTAAGATATACATTTTTGTTTTGCCTCTCTTTTATATGTAAAAGAAAATATTAATAGCTTTACCTACAAGAAAAAAAATGGACATATATTTGGTCCCAATATATAACATAATTATTGTTTTAGTGTTTAGTGACTAAATAAATTGACAGTTTGTGGTACCTGGGGGGAGAAAAGGAAGTTCTGAAAACATGAAAACTTTATAAATACATGACCTACATATCTGATTTTTTTTATTTTAATCTTGTTTTTGTTTTGGGGTCACACTGGGTTTTGCTCAGGGGTTACTCCTGGCTTTGCATCCAGAAATGATTCCTGGTGGTGCTCAGAGGACTCTGGAATGCTGAGGATTAAACCCAGATCCGTTGCATGCAAGGCAAGTACTCTATCTGTTATACTATTGCTATGGCCCTTTTATTCTTTTGTTTCTTTTTGGTCTACATCAGAGAGTGATAGGGGGCTACTCCAGGTTCTGTGCTAAGGGACTACTTCAATAATACAAGGGGGATTTACATGGTGACATGGATAGAATTTGGGATTCCAGTATGCAAAGCATATTCTTTTTTCTCTCTCTTTTTTAATATTATCTTTATTTAACCACCTTAATTACAAACATGATTGCAATTATGTTTCAGTCATAAAAAGAAACATTCACCCTTCCCTAATGTGACATTCCTATCACCAGTGTCCCCAATCTCCACACACACACACACACACACACACACACACACACACACACACACACACACACACACACCTGTCTGTATTCAAGATAGGCATTCTACATCTCTCATTCATTGACATTGTCACCATAGTTGTCAGTGTAGTTATTTCTCTAACTGCACTCACCACTCTTTGTAGTGAGCTTCATATCATGAGCCAGTCCTTCCAGCTCTAATCTCTATTGTCTGATCTCTATTAACAATAGAGATGGCAACAAAGCATGTTCATAACATGCTTGAGAGCTATCTCTCTGGTCCTAAGTTGCAGCTTCATTTCTTGAGAATAAAAAGAATAATAGTAAAAAAAAAGGAGAATAATAAGTATTAAAAATGATTAAAAATTGGGGGTGGGGAAAATGATTAAAATTATTTATTTATTTATTTAAACACCTTAATTACATACATGATTGTGTTTGGGTTTCAGTCATGTAAAGAACACCACCCATCACCAGTGCAACATTCCCATCACCAATGTCCCAAGTCTCCCTTCGCCCCACCCGACCCCCGCCTGTACTCTAGACAGGCTCTCCATTTTCCTCATACATTCTCATTATTAGGACAGTTCAAAATGTAGTTATTTCCCTAACAAAACTCATCACTCTTTGTGGTGAGCTTCCTGAGGTGAGCTGGAACTTCCAGCTCTTTTCACTTTTGTGTCTGAAAATTATTATTACAAGGGTGTCTTTCAATTTTCTTAAAACCCATAGATGAGTGAGACCATTCTGCATTTTTCTCTCTCTCTCTGACTTATTTCACTCAGCATAATAGATTCCGTGTACATCCATGTATAGGAAAATTTCATGACTTCATCTCTCCTGACAGCTGCATAATATTCCATTGTGTATATGTACCACAGTTTCTTTAGCCATTCGTCTGTTGAAGGGCATCTTGGTTGTTTCCAGAGTCTTGCTATGGTAAATAGTGCTGCAATGAATATAGGTGTAAGGAAGGGGTTTTTGTATTGTATTTTTGTGTTCCTAGGGTATATTCCTAGGAGTGGTATAGCTGGATCGTATGGGAGCTCGATTTCCAGTTTTTGGAGGAATCTCCATATCGCTTTCCATAAAGGTTGAACTAGACGGCATTCCCACCAGCAGTGGATAAGAGTTCCTTTCTCTCCACATCCCCGCCAACACTGTTTATTCTCATTCTTTGTGATGTGTGCCATTCTCTGGGGTGTGAGGTGGTATCTCATCGTTGTTTTGATTTGCATCTCCCTGATGATTAGTGATGTGGAGCATTTATTCATGTGTCTTTTGGCCATGTGTATTTCTTCTTTGTCAAAGTGTCTGTTCATTTCTTCTCCCCATTTTTTGATGGGGTTAGATGTTTTTTTCTTGTAAAGTTCTGTCAGTGCCTTGCATATTTTAGAGATTAGCCCCTGATCTGATGGGTATTGGGTGAATAGTTTCTCCCACTCAGTGGGGGGCTCTTGTATCCTGGGCACTATTTCCTTTGAGGTGCAGAAGCTTCTCAGCTTAATATATTCCCATCTGTTAATCTCTGCTTTCACTTGCTTGGAGAGTGCAGTTTCCTCCTTGAAGATGCCTGTAATGTCCTGGAGTGTTTTGCTTATGTGCTGTTCTATATATCTTATGGTTTGGGGGCTTATATTGAGGTCTTTAATCCATTTGGATTTTACCTTCGTACATGATGTTAGCTGGGGGTCTAAGTTCAATTTTTTGCAAGTGGCTATCCAATTGTGCCAACACCACTTGTTGAAGAGGCTTTCCTTGCTCCATTTAGGATTTCCTGCTCCTTTATCAAAAATTAGGTGGTTGTATGTCTGGGGAACATTTTCTGAGTATTCAAGCCTATTCCACTGATCTGAGGACCTATCCTTATTCCAATACCATGCTGTTTTGATAACTGTTGCTTTGTAGTACAGTTTAAAGTTGGGGAAAGTAATTCCTCCCATATTCTTTTTCCCAATGATTGCTTTAGCTATTCGAGGGTGTTTATTGTTCCAAATGAATTTCAAAAGTGTCTGATCCACTTCTTTGAAGAATGTCATGGGTATCTTTAGAGGGATGGCATTAAATCTGTATAATGCCTTGGGGAGCATTGCCATTTTGATGATGTTAATCCTGCCAATCCATGAGCAGGGCATGCGTTTCCATTTCTGTGTGTCCTCTCTTATTTCTTGGAGCAGAGTTTTATAGTTTTCTTTGTATAGGTCCTTCACATATTTAGTCAAGTTGATTCCAAGATATTTGAGTTTGTGTGGCACTATTGTGAATGGGGTTGTTTTCTTAATGTCCATTTCATCCTTATTACTATTGGTGTATAGAAAGGCCATTGATTTTTGTGTGTTAATTTTGTAGCCTGCCACCTTGCTATATGAGTCTATTGTTTCTAGAAGCTTTATGATAGAGTCTTTAGGGTTTTCTAAGTAGAGTATCATGTCATCTGCAAACAGTGAGAGCTTGACTTCTTCCTTTCCTATCTGGATTCACTTGATATCCTTTTCTTGCCTAATCGCTATAGCAAGTACTTCCATTGCTATGTTGAATAGGAGTGGTGAGAGAGGACAGCCTTGTCTTGTGTCAGAATTTAGAGGGAAGGCTTTCAGTTTTTCTCCATTGAGGATAATATTTGCCACTGGCTTGTGGTAGATGGCCTTCACTATATTGAAAAAGGTTCCCTCCATTCCCATCTTGCTGAGAGTTTTGATCAAGAATGGGTGTTGGACCTTATCAAATGCTTTCTCTGCATCTATTGATATGAACATGTGGTTTTTATTTTTCTTGTTATTAATGTTGTGTATTATGTTGATAGATTTACGGATGTTAAACCAGCCTTGCATTCTTGGGATGAAACCTACTTGATCGCAGTGGATGATCTTTTTAACGAGGCATTGAATCCTATTTGCCAGGATTTTGTTGAGGATCTTTGCATCTGCATTCATCAGTGATATTGGTCTGTAATTTTCTTTTTTGGTAGCGTCTCTGTCTGGTTTAGGTATCAAGGTGATGTTGGCTTCATAAAAGCTATTTGGAAGTGTTTCTGTTTGTTCAATTTTATGAAAGAGTCTTGCCAAGATTGGCAGTAGTTCCTCTTGGAAAGTTTGATAGAATTCATTAGTGAATCCATCTGGACCTGGGCTTTTGTTTTTCGGCAGACATTTGATTACTGTTTTAATTTCATCAATGGTGATGGGGGTGTTTAGATATGCGACATCCTCTTCCTTCAACCGTGGAAGATTATAAGAGTCCAAGAATTTATCCATTTCTTCCAGGTTCTCATTTTTAGTGGCGTAGAGTTTTTCAAAGTAGTTTCTGATTACCCTTTGAATCTCTGTCATATCAGTAGTGATCTCTCCTTTTTCATTTCTGATACGAGTTATCAAATTTCTCTCTCTCTTTCTTTGTTAGGTTTGCCAGTGGTCTATCAATCTTGTTTATTTTTTCAAAGAACCAACTTCTGCTTTCGTTGATCTTTCGGATTGTTTTTTGAGTTTCCACTTCATTGATTTCTGCTCTCAGCTTTGTTATTTCCTTCTGTCTTCCTATACTTGGGTCCTTTTGTTGAGCATTTTCTAGTTCTTTTAGCTGTGTCATTAAGCTACTCAGGTAAGCTCCTCCTTCCTTCCTGATGTGTGCTTGCAAAGCTATAAATTTTCCTCTCAGTACTGCTTTTGCTGTGTCCCATAAGTTCTGAGAGTTTGTGTCTTTATTGTCATTTGTTTCCAGGAACCTTTTGATTTCCTCCTTGATTTCATCTCGGACCCACTGGTTATTGAGCATGAGGCTGTTTAACTTCCAGGTGTTAAAGTGTTTCTTCTGAGTCCCTTTGGAGTTCACAAATAATTTCAGAGCCTTGAGGTCAGCGAAGGTAGTCTGCAAAATTTCTATCCTCTTGATCTTATGGAGGTATGTTTTATGTGCCAGCATGTAGTCTATCCTGGAGAATGTCCCATGTACATTGGAGAAGAATGTGTATCCAGGTTTCTGGGGATGGAGTGTCCTATATATATATCCACTAGGCCTCTTTCTTCCATTTCTCTCCTCAGGTCTAGTATATTCTTGTTGGGTTTCAGTCTGGTTGACCTATCCAGTGTCGACAAAGCCGTGTTAAGGTCCCCCACAATTATTGTGTTGTTGTTGATATTGTTTTTCAGATTTGTCAACAGTTGTATTAAATATTTTGCTGGCCCCTCATTCGGTGCATGTATGTTTAGGAGAGTGAATTCTTCCTGCTCTACGTACCCCTTGATTAATATAAAATGTCCATCTTTGTCCCTTACAACCTTCCTGAGTATAAAGTTTGCATTATCTGATATTAGTATGGCCACTCCAGCTTTTTTATGGGTGTTGTTTGCTTGGATAATTTTTCTCCAGCCTTTTATTTTGAGTCTATGTTTGTTCTGACTATTCAGGTGCGTTTCTTGTAGGCAGCAGAAGGTTGGATTGAGTTTTTTGATCCATTTAGCCACTCTGTGTCTCTTAACTGGTGCATTTAGTCCATTGACGTTGAGAGAAAGAATTGTCCTGGGATTTAATGCCATCTTTATTTAAAAATTTGGTGTGTCTTTTGGGTAGTCTTGTCTTAGATTAGGTCTTTCAGTTTTTATCTTTTTTTTTTTTTTGGTTTTTGGGCCACACCTGGTGACACTCAGGGGTTACTCCTGGCTATGCGCTCAGAAGTAGCTCCTGGCTTGGGGGACCATATGGGACGCCGGGGGATCGAACCGCGGTCCGTCCTAGGCTAGCGCAGGCAAGGCAGGCACCTTACCTCTAGCGCCACCGCCCGGCCCCCAGTTTTTCTCTTAAGACTGGTTTTGTGCCTGTGAAGTTTCTGAGCTGTTTTTTGTCTGTGAAGCCATGTATTCTTCCGTCAAACTGGAAAGTGAGTTTTGCTGGGTATAGTATTCTGGGTGAAGCATTCATTTCATTCAGTCTTGTCACAATATCCCACCACTGCTTTCTGGCATTGAGTGTTTCTGGTGACAGGTCTGCTGTAAATCTCAGGGAAGCTTGCTTGAATGTGATTTCCCCTTTTGATCTTGCTGTTTTCAGAATTCTGTCTCTATCTGTGGGATTTGTCATTGTGACTAGGATGTGTCTTGGGGTGGTTTTTCTGGGGTCTCTTTTGGTTGGTACTCTTCGGGCATGCAGGATTTGATCACATATATTCTTTAGCTCTGGAAGTTTCTCTTTAATGATGTTCTTGACCGTTGATTCTTCCTGGAAATTTTCTTCCTGGGTCTCTGGGACTCCAATGATTCTTAAGTTGTTTCTGTTGATCTTATCATAGACTTCTATTTTCATCTGTTCCCATTATTTGACTAATTTTTCCATTGTCTGCTCATTTGCTTTAAGTTTTTTGTCCAATCTCTCCTGCTGTATGGAATTGTTATGTATCTCATCTTCCACAGCACCAAGTCTATTCTCAGCTTTGATACCCTGTCCCAGAGCTTATCCATTTTGTCATTCACTTCGTTTACTGACTTTTTCAGTCCTGTTAGTTGACATGTTATTTCAGTTTAAAGTTTTGTGATTTCTGTCTTCATATTTTCTTGGTTCTTATTAGTGTTCTGTTCAGCTCGATCCATGGTTTCTTGGAAATCTTTGAGCATCTTCCATATTGCTAGTCTAAAGTCCTTATCTGAGAGGTTGATTAGTTGGTTGGTCATTATCTGGTCCTCAGAATTGTCATCTTCATTCTCTATGTCTGATGTTGGCCTGCGTTGTTTCCCCATTGTCACACTTGTATTGTGGGTTTTTCTATGTGTTGCAGTGGTATTCATTGTCTATATGATGCAGGCAGCACACTCCTCTGGCTCCTCCCTTTCTGGATGGGCTGACTTGTCTCTAAGGGAGGGGAGTCCTCCGTGGATGAAGCCTCACACTGGGTCAAATCTTAGGCCCGAGCATGCAACAGAGAAGACAGTCCGGAGAGAAATGTTTGCTTCTGTGATATAGCGCCGTTCTTAGTGTGATTTTTCCTTCTTGTTGCAATGGAGTTCTTTCCTTAGAAAGAGTACATGGCCGCGTAGCGAAGCGGAGCGCCGTGCTCCGCTAGAGCCTCTTTCGCGGATTTTCCCTGCCTGGTGTCACACACAGGGAGGCGGCTTTTGCAAAGCTTAGCCGGTTTTCATGCTTTGTAGTCCTTCCCTGAAAATGGCGTCTGGGCGAGCGAGGTTTCTGGAGCCTCTTTTTGCCCTACTCGCAAGAGTTTCACGCAAGAGGACAGTAGACAGACATAGACAGGTCACACACAGTTTTTCACAGTTGGGCCCCACTGGGCCGGTATACTTTCGCGGATTTTCCCCGCCTGGTTGATTAAAAATTATTATCACAGAACAAATTTAAATAAATTTGACATTTATTTAGTCTGCATGAGCCTAATGGCTAAATTATATGTTCTTTAATCAAGAACTTCTTCCCTAGAAACGAGGAACAGTTTTCTTGTTTGCTTTATGTTTTAAAGAGAAGACATAGCTGTAAAGGAATAATGAAGGTAATAGACACCATTAAATATGAAATTAATAGAAACTATTAAATATGTTTTCTCTTACCCTATATAATCCTCTTTTGTGATTGACTTGAAATTTTAGAAAGGCCCAACAGGTTCTATGGTAAGTAACAAATTTAGGTCCAAGTACAATTCTAGTAAGCATTTGGTTATAATTTTCACCAACAGATTTATGTGTTTGAAAATTAAAATAAAATGGTTGTAATATTAAAACAAAAAATCTCTAAATTTTCTTGATTGTTAAACTTTTTGTTGAGTTCTGAGGAACATTAACTCATGCTCATTTTGGACTCACTTTCTCTTTCTCTGTTCACCTCACTCTATACCTTCTGTCTAATCCAACTCTGTCTCTAAAACATTAAAAATATTTGTTTTCCTAATATATTCGGTATGCATTCTTACCAGAATTAGAATTAGACAATTTGGAACTTGAGTAACTCATCTCCGAATCTTTAATATGTTGACTTTCTGGGAAAAAAACTATAAATGCATTACCTTTCTCTTTCCAAAAATTATGCTATATATTTTTCTAATGTGCAATAATCATTATTTCAATATAATTATTACAATTATTCTTTTATTTTAAATAACATTTCTTTGAACTTTTGAATTATTACAAAAGCACTGTAAATCTAATTATAATAAAATGCTCTTTAGATGTTAGCCATAGAACTAAAGGTGGAAGACTTGATAGAGGACAATGAATAAAGAAGATGATATTCAGAAGCAGGAATGAAGATCATTAGTATGTCAAATATTAAGCATTTGTGGAACTTGATATCAGAAAAACTTGAAAAGATGTGGCTATGTATACTTTTTTAAAATATGCTTTTTGGGTTCTATCAAGATGGAAAATAAGTCTAAAGTTTCAAGATTCTGCATCTCTTCACATTTTTAACTAAATTATAAATGAACTATAATAATTTTAAAAGAAGCAGATAGCTAGTGGTACATGCCTTCATGGGTAGGGATGTCAGGAGACATCCATGAGTGAGAGAAGCCTACAGATTGTCTGTGACTCTGACTAAAAGAGGAAAGGAGGCTGTGACACAGAATTGTGTTTCTGAGACTGAAGAGACCATTCCCACATTAAGGACGCTGATAGACTATGTTAGTGTGGACAATATGCCTGGGTAGATGCAAAACAGTAGGTTTTTTGTCTCTTCTAGAAAGCAGCAGGAGTAGAGCTCCATGTATGAATTCTGAGGAAACATCTAGATAAATCACAGGGGATATCTGGAAGCCAGGTGAACAGCCAAGAACCCAGAAATAAAGAAGATACCAGAGTAGGTGGGAAGTTGGGTATTATAACTTCTTAGCAGCAACTGAAGAAGCCTGGAGAAGGGGCATTTATTGTATTGGGGATAGTGGTTACAGAGCTGGCTGGCTGGGAACTAAAGGAGTTTCCTGGAATCTCTTCTCCCTACGTAACTATCTTTATAACCAAACCAGTGGCCAATACTTTGTATTCATTCATGGTGCTTCCTGACACCAATTGGCACCTGTGTATGTATGTATGTATGTATGTATGTATGTATGTATGTATGTATGTATGTATGTATGTGTGTATATCAAAATAATTTTATTGAAGGAAACTTGGGAAAACATGAGGGAAGATAAAGGCAGAGACCTAAGTACAGAGAGAACATGGGCTTCTCCAGAAAAGTAGAGAATGGTTTTGGAGAAATGGTTATACATATTTTCTTCAAATTTTCTTGGAATAGGGTTCTCTTCATATATCAAAATAATCTGAATAATGTCACAGGAAAAGCCTTGGACTCTTGATTCTCTATTCATATTATTAGCAGACCTTTAGATTCTCCTGTAGCCTCTTCTTCCCTGAGGGGGTACCATACTTCTCTGGATAATATCTCAGTTTTAGCTTCAAAATCTGCATTTCCAAATGATGTATTCCTGAAGTAGCCTATGGGCTTATAAAGTAGCCTCTGGGCTACTTCTGGTCTAGACAATTTCTCCTAAAGTTTTATTGTTTCTCAAAGATATATTATCAGAGTTTGTTCCCTGCAGGCCAATGTTTTAGGTTTCAGTCCTTGGTGGACTAATTAGCTTTGTCCTGGGAAGAGTCTGCTCAGTGCAGAAATCAGACATTTAAGTCCCACTTGTGACAAGTCCCACTGTGAATATCAGAAAATCTTTTATTTTATTATTAGCAAGGTAATCATAGAAATGGCCTCTGAAACAATCTATTGTATTCATCTGCCTTGATAATAGATTATTGCTGAAAGGGTCAACAACACCTTTTCCCCAAAGGGGTTACCCTGAGACTGCATTCTCCTTAACTAAATAGAGAAGCTATGAAATCTGGCTTTGACCAAAGGTCAATAGTCAACTAAGGAACTAAGGAGCAGCAAAATAATTTTCTTCCTCAATATAGCTCCCCCAGAGAACTCCCTGGCAAAAGAGGGATGGGAAGACTATGCTGAGAGTGCCATGGAAAAGATGGATCTCCAGACTACAAAAGGATCTATGGTAAAGCAACACAGATAGAGCCCCACCTGGGAAGTTGTGATCCTGAGGACATAATCAGTAATAACCTCTATATAATATCTCTGAAAAGAACTTCAGAGTGGAAACTTTAGTAAATATAACAAGCTCAACAAACAATAGAATAGACAGCCAATAGATTATTGCTGAAACTGCTCCCATTTCATGCTACTGCTCTAGTTTTTCCTGAGCCTGAACTGCAAGGGGGAAGTCTAGACACCTCTGCTTTATCAATTAATCCCAGCAGGACATACATTCTTTGTCGTTGCCTCCTAAATTCCTAGAATTGACCACACTAATCCTTTTTCCAGATAAGCTAAAATTATTTTTTTATCTTTATGTGATTGGCTCAGAACATTTCACATTTGGTCCAAATTGCTATATGTCTTTATTATCCTTTTTATGTGATTGGTTTAAACTATTTTAAGCACAACTGGGGAGTCTTCTGCTCATGCCCTCCCAGGACTAGCTAATCTATAGAAAGCAGAAGCATTCTGCCTGAAGCAGCCCTGATTAAAAAAAATGTCTCCTGAGAATGCTAGAAAACTGTGTCAATCGGAATAGTGGACTTTCTTTCTACAAACTGACTGCACTTCCTAAACTGTTTCACTCCTGGTAAATTATTTTTCAACCCCAATGTCTGAACCCAGCAGAGTCTGGGTTCTAGCATATCCTTCAAACACTTCCCTTAGTAATAATGGGGTCCAGGAAATGGTATATTTGAGTATCATTATTGGTCTGAAAGAGAAATCAGATAGATTAGATAACTTTTAAAAACATTAGGCCCTGGAGCAGAAAATGATTCTCTGGCCAAACAAGGGGAAAGTGTTTAGAGAAACAAGAAAGTAATGGCTTACAGTATAAGTTTTTGTTCCCTTCTGTTGCATTCTGCAAAATATATTGCCAAAGGAAAAAAATGTTATTACTTCTTTCTGCTGACCTTAAAGAAGATTTTATTGATGATATCTATAAATTTTAAAGGCATTGTCTATTCGCATATGTTTTTTGACAGTTATTAAGACTAAAGGAGCCTACCTACAATTTCTGAACTCTTCTCTCTGTAGTCCTGGGAAATATGTGGGCAGCAGAGCATACAGGTCAGTTCTAGACCTCAACTGAGAAATGTAAGTTGAAGTTGCCAAGAATGCCCAGACTGTGGAGCCTGGAAAAATTAAAGGAATTCATAAAATGAAAAAAAATTTAACCTAGAAATAGATACCAAAATTAAGTGGATGAGGGTGTAGTGAGGGGGAAAAGTGAATGTGCAGCTTACTAAATGAATTTAAAATCAATAATCTCTATAAGAAACAAGTATAGGGCTTTCCATATAAATTTCCATAAAATATAAAAACAAATTCTACCAGAAATAAAAAGTATAAGTAATTTGAAAAGAACCTCAAATATAACACCAAAGGTTAGTGCCAGAGCATAAGGAAGGAACATATGAGAAATATAAGAGAACGATGACAATCAAGAAAAAAGCTAAAAAGTAAGTAATGAAGTGACAATAAATAATTATACTTCAACAAATACCTTAAGTTAAATCCATGCTAATGGCCTAGATTCATCAATTAAAAGATACTGGGGGCCAGATAGAATGCTCAAATGGTGAAAGAACATATTTTGTCAACTCTGAGTTTAATTTCCAACACTACATTCACTCAGAACCACTGGAAATAGTCCTGTTGAATTCCATCACCTCTAGACCCAAACACTGAACTCTCAGCACCAAACTAAGAGGCTGAGTATCTTTGGAAGTGACTGCCAGGTCCATGAGTATTGCTGAGGAAGTCCATAAAAGGCTAAAAAGTTAAAGCAAATAAATGTCACAGCTTGATTGAATAGGTAAGGAATTAACAGCTACTGTCTTCTGTCTACCCAAAATCTTACCTTCTAAGAAAACATCAATTCATTAAAAAAAAAAAAAGCTGTCAAATATAAGAAAACTGCAATTTAAAAAGATAGGTACAGCGTTATTTATAGTAAATAACATATATTGTGTTAAATAAGAAAATGGCTTTTAGGAATTAATAAAGGAGTTCATGCAATAAGAAATAACATATTGTTATAAACAAAATGAAAGATCACTAGAATATATGAGACAAGTATTAGTATAATTAAAGACTAATGGTGACATAATGCAATAATAGAGAGAATCAGAATGCCCATTTACAGCTAAAATGTAGAAATAATAACTAAGTCACAAACTTGAACAGATGGACTTAATAGACATTTATAGAAAATTCTACCCCACAACAGCTGAATTTACATTTTTTTAAGAGCACAAAGAACATTTTCAAGGATAGACCATATGCTGGGACATAAAACAAGTATCAATAAACTTATAAAGACTGAAATCATACCAAGTGTTTTTTTCTGATTACATGCTATAAGATTAGAAAATAATCATGAACCAGTAAAACCTCAACATGTGAAGATTAAAATATATGCATGTCAGCAAACATAGTGTAAATGTAGAGTTTAAACCAGAAATTAAAATATCTCTAGAGCCAAATCAAAATGAAAGTGAGTTGTTAGAACTTATGGAATGCTGCAAAAGTGATACAAAATGGGAAGATAATTGTGATACAAATCTTTGTGAATAATGTCACAAATGGGCCCGGACAGATAGCACAGCGGCGTTTGCCTTGCAAGCAGCCGATCCAGGACCAAAGGTGGTTGGTTCGAATCCCGGTGTCCCATATGGTCCCCCGTGCCTGCCAGGAGCTATTTCTGAGCAGACAGCCAGGAGTACCCTGAGCACCGCCGGGTGTGGCCCAAAAAAAAAAAAAAAGTCACAAATAAGAATTCTATCTTACAGCTAAATCAAAGGGAAATAGAGTAATGAATAAAAGTAGAAATATTGAAAATAATCAAAGAAAAAATAAGTTTAAAAACAAACAAACAAACAAAAGTAAAAGGGCCAGAGTGGTAGTGAAGCGGTAGAGCTCTTGCCTTGCATGCAGTTGACCCAGGACGATTCCTTCAGCATCACATATGGTCTGCAAGCCAGGAGCAATTTCTGAGTGCATAACCAGGAGTAACCCCTGGGCATCACTAGGTGTGGCCCAAAATCAAAAACAGAAACAAAAACAAAAAAAAAACCACCACAAATTCTTAAAAAAAAAATTAATGAATGTTTTCCTAGCATATAAAGAAAATAAGAAAGTTCTATCCTCTAAAACTTGAAACAAAAGAAATTAAATACAATAATAATAAATAAATATGATACCTTAGAAATATAAAAAACATTATGGTGTATGTATAGAGCAAAATAAAATATTGGTCAGTATTTTTTTGCTTGCATATTAATAAATCAATCTTGAGTTCACAAACATTAGATGTGAACTTTAGGGATTCTGTTTGTGGATTCTCAGGGGTTTGTGGATTCTGTATGAGTGCAACTACAATCTTTCTTACAGTGACATTTTAAGGCTTGTATTTATTTTGTGTGAAACAATATGAAGAATAAAATCTGTGTTTTCAGCTCATATATTTAGGATGACTTCATGTTAATAAAAAGCTATTTTAATGGCTTAGCAACTATTAGAGAATTTAATACAGTGAATGAGTAAGTCAATATAGTAAAATATTTATTTAATAAAAATCAATATATATCTTTAATGCAATTTAAAAAACATTTCTATAATATTTTATTAAATTATTTTTCTGAAAAGTATTATAAAAACATATTAAGACTTTCATGGACTCAGAATAAGCCTCAGTAAGCTAGGATTGTCCTAAAAAAGAAAAAAACTGATGCACATTAATTTCAAACTATACTGCAAAGGGTATGAATTTTTTAAAAAGTGAACGTTGGTAATATCTGAGGGGGGAAAAAGTCAGGGCATGTCAAAAACCAAGATATTATCCATAAAACAAATAAAAATTTAAATAACAAGTTACTTAAGATGTGAATTTATTAGGGGGTGGAAGGAGGAGAGGGAGATTTGGGACATTGGTGATGGGAATGTTGCACTGGTTGGGGGTGTGTGTTTTTTACATGACTGGAACCCAACTACAATCATATTTATAATCAAGGTATTTAAATAAAGATGTTTTAAAAAGATGTGAATTTATATATTTGCAAGAAAATTTATTTGGTTCTTAAAAATTACAGTTTTCTAATGTCCAATATTTACCCAACCTTCTTCTTTCTTTCTTTTTCTTTCTTTCTTTCTTTCTTTCTTTCTTTCTTTCTTTCTTTCTTTCTTTCTTTCTTTCTTTCTTTCTTTCTTTCTTTCTTTCTTTCTTTCTTTCTTTCTTTCTTTCTTTCTTTCTTTCTTTCTTTCTTTCTTTCTTTCTTTCTTTCTTTCTTTCTTTCTCTTTCTTTCTTTCTTTCTTCTTTCTTTCTTTCTTTCTTTCTTTCTTTCTTTCTTTCTTTCTTTCTTTCTTTCTTTCTTTCTTTCTTTCTTTCTTTCTTTCTTTCTTCCTTTCTTCCTTCCTTCCTTCCTTCCTTCCTTCCTTCCTTCCTTCCTTCCTTCCTTTCTTCCTTCCTTCCTTCCTTCCTTCCTTCCTTCTTTTTTTTTTTTGTTTTTTTTTTTTTTGTTGTTGTTTTTGGGCCACACATGGTGACACTCAGGGGTTACTCCTGGCTATGTGCTCAGAAATCCCTCTTGGCTTGTGGACCAAATGGGATACCCGAGATCAAACCTAGGTCTGTCCTAGACAAGCACAGGCAAGGCAGATGCCTTACCCCTTGCAGCACCGCACAGGCCCCTAATATTTACTCGACCTTCTTATGAATTGATTGAAATGGCTAACATTAGATATTATTGCCTTCTGTTTGAAAGGTCACACTATGAAAGAAAAAAATTATGGATTTCTTTATCCCCAAAGTTAACTGCTGTAGTTGTGATTTTCTACGTCTCCAGACTCTCGTGCATAGCTTCTCTGTCACTGTTTCAGCTCACATCAGCTCCTAGAGTATATTAATGGTTACCTTAAAAGCAATACCAGCTTCCAGCAACTGCTAGTCTCAGAATTCTATTTATTCATTTAACACTGCCTGCAGTTCTATTAGTAGACCTTTAATTAAAGTCTCTTAATTTGAACCATTTTTGTTTCTTACCAGGAAACAGAATATAATAGATATTTTGGAAACCATTAATAGGAACCTTATTTATGTTTTTTTATATGAACAACAAATACCTAGATATATTTGTGTGTTTATATAAACACACGTTTTGGACCAGGTAGAAAGCGCCAGTGGTAGAACACATATCTTGCATGTATGAAGCCCTGGTTTTGATACCTGGAACCATTTGGCCTCCTACAACTATCAGATAAAGCCCAAAGGAAACAAAAATTTTAGTGTAGCTTACATGAAAGAATACGACTTGATTTGTTTTATATGAGATATTAAGATTTTATTAAATTTGTTTTGTTTTAAGAATCACACCTTGTGGTACTCAGAGATTACTCCTGCACTCAGGAATTATTTCTGGTGATATTCAGGGGGATTTATGGATTGCTGGGGATCAAACTCCAGGTTGGCTGAGTGCAAGGCAAGTGTGATATCCATTGTACTATTGCTCTGGCCATATCTGGATAATATTAGAAAATAAAACATATAAGATAATATTAATAAAGTTAAACTTATAAATAACATTGTTACTATGTTATATACATACTTCCAAAATATATTCAGTTGCTGTTTCTGAAATGAACAACAAAAGGTCAAGACGCTTCTTAATGTTTAGTAGATAAGGTGATTTCAGGAGAATCATAGCAGGCTGGATTTTGTGAGTGAAGTTCATTTAGACTCTTAGGGTTTTGAATTTGTTGAAGTCCTGAATTCCCCTTAAGTTGCTTTTGTTAAGTGGTGATTAAACCTGCTTTTGAACACCACCAGTGGTGGCAGTAAAGTAGTTCCTAATGTAGGCCATTATACATCTGAACAGTTTTAATTATTGGTAACTTTTCCTCAGCTCAATGTAATACTTTCAGACTTTCCTTTATAGGTGCCAGTTTTATCTTCAATGCCATTCTCAATGTGTCCAATGCAAGATGATTATTTTTTTGCTACAATCCCCTTTTTCAAAATTGTATAGCAGTGAAAAGGGAAGTCAACCCCGCCTCCACCAACCTTGGTGGATGCCCCGCCCTTAAGGAAGTCATCACTACCTTGGCCCCGCCCTTAAGGAAGTAGCAAAAAAATAATCATCACTACCTCGGCCCCACCTTTTCCCCTATCTCACCAATGATTCGTGTTACCGTAGAGGAAGTCCAGCCCTCAAGGACTCTCCTTCCCCTCCCACTTCCCATCCTATATAAGGGGGGGATCCTCAGCTCAATGTAATACTTTCAGACTTTCCTTTACAGGTGCCAGTTTTATCTTCAATGCCATTCTCAATGTGTCCAATGCAAGATGATTATTTTTTTTGCTACAATCCCCTTTTTTAAAATTGTATAGCAGCATGACAAAATCTAGTTTTACTTATATTTTTGAAATGAGTCCATTTATTTTTCATGATATCTTTTCTCTTTTTTATTAGAAGCTACTAAATGTTTCCATAAATTTACATTGGCAAGTGTCTAACTTATGCCAATCTACATCAATCTCTGTTGCTCTTTTCAAAAGTTTCCTGTATTTATGTACAAATTCCTCACTCACTTCACACATTACAGAAACCTGGCTTCAGATGTACAGTGAGCTAGAAATTAAATCTTAACTAAGTGTCATGAATTTATTTATTCTGGATTTTCAGGTTTCTTTTTGACATTATTATCTTTAGATCTCTGAAATGGAAGAAAGATAGTTGGTTTTATTCTTTTTGCTTGGTTGTCTATTTTGGAGTCACACTCAAGAATGCTCAGGAATCACTCTTGGTGGAAAATCAGGGACCTCAAGCACTGAGGGAAATCATTGGGAAAATAAAACAATGGTGGCAGATCAGTCCTAGAGGACAGAGGCTTAACTGGAAGCAGCAGTGGCCATGGTTTTCACAGAGAAAGAAGTGACTTTTGAGGCCCTGGGTTCTGAACAAGGACGGTAGTTTGAATCCCAGCATCCCAATGGTAACCCAAGCCTGCC
>NC_064848.1:145921001-145967208 GCF_024139225.1 Suncus etruscus | reverse complement strand
GGAGTTCTTTCCTTAGAAAGAGTACATGGCCGCGTAGCGAAGCGGAGCGCCGTGCTCCGCTAGAGCCTCTTTCGCGGATTTTCCCTGCCTGGTGTCACACACAGGGAGGCGGCTTTTGCAAAGCTTAGCCGGTTTTCATGCTTTGTAGTCCTTCCCTGAAAATGGCGTCTGGGCGAGCGAGGTTTCTGGAGCCTCTTTTTGCCCCACTCGCAAGAGTTTCACGCAAGAGGACAGTAGACAGACATAGACAGGTCACACACAGTTTTTCACAATTGGGCCCCACTGGGCCGGTATACTTTCGCGGATTTTCCCCGCCTGGTTGATTAAAAATTATTATCACAGAACAAATTTAAATAAATTTGACATTTATTTAGTCTGCATGAGCCTAATGGCTAAATTATATGTTCTTTAATCAAGAACTTCTTCCCTAGAAACGAGGAACAGTTTTCTTGTTTGCTTTATGTTTTAAAGAGAAGACATAGCTGTAAAGGAATAATGAAGGTAATAGACACCATTAAATATGAAATTAATAGAAACTATTAAATATGTTTTCTCTTACCCTATATAATCCTCTTTTGTGATTGACTTGAAATTTTAGAAAGGCCCAACAGGTTCTATGGTAAGTAACAAATTTTTTTTTTTTTTTTTTTTTTTTTTTTTTTTAAACACCTTGATTACATACATGATTGTGTTTGGGTTTCAGTCATAAAAGGAACACCACCCATCACCAGTGCAACATTCCCATCACCCAAGTCCCAAATCACCCTCCTCCCCACCCAACCCCCGCCTGTACCCTAAACAGGCTCTACATTTCCCTCATACATTCTCAATATTAGGACAGTTCAAAATGTAGTTATTTCTCTAACTAAACTCATCACTCTTTGTGGTGAGCTTCCTGAGGTGAGCTGGAACTTCCAGCTCTTTTCTCTTTTGTGTCTGAAAATTATTATTACAAGGGTGTCTTTCATTTTTCTTAAAACCCATAGATGAGTGAGACCATTCTGCGTTTTTCTCTCTCTCTCTGACTTATTTCACTCAGCATAATAGATTCCATGTACATCCATGTATAGGAAAATTTCATGACTTCATCTCTCCTGACAGCTGCATAATATTCCATTGTGTATATGTACCACAGTTTCTTTAGCCATTCATCTGTTGAAGGGCATCTTGGTTGTTTCCAGAGTCTTGCTATGGTAAATAGAGCTGCAATGAATATAGGTGTAAGGAAGGGGTTTTTGTATTGTATTTTTGTGTTCCTAGGGTATATTCCTAGGAGTGGTATAGCTGGATCGTATGGGAGCTCGATTTCCAGTTTTTGGAGGAATCTCCATATCGCTTTCCATAAAGGTTGAACTAGACAGCATTCCCACCAGCAGTGGATAAGAGTTCCTTTCTCTCCACATCCCCGCCAACACTGTTTATTCTCATTCTTTGTGATGTGTGCCATTCTCTGGGGTGTGAGGTGGTATCTCATCGTTGTTTTGATTTGCATCTCCCTGATGATTAGTGATGTGGAACATTTTTTCATGTGTCTTTTGGCCATGCGTATTTCTTCTTTGTCAAAGTGTCTGTTCATTTCTTCTCCCCATTTTTTGATGGGGTTAGATGTTTTTTTCTTGTAAAGTTCTGTCAGTGCCTTGTATATTTTGGAGATTAGCCCCTTATCTGATGGGTATTGGGTGAATAGTTTCTCCCACTCAGTGGGTGGCTCTTGTATCCTGGGCACTATTTCCTTTGAGGTGCAGAAGCTTCTCAGCTTAATATATTCCCATCTGTTAATCTCTGCTTTCACTTGCTTGGAGAGTGCAGTTTCCTCCTTGAAGATGCCTGTAATGTCCTGTAGTGTTTTGCCTATGTGCTGTTCTATATATCTTATGGTTTTGGGGCTGATATCGAGGTCTTTAATCCATTTGGATTTTACCTTTGTACATGATGTTAGCTGGGGGTCTAAGTTTAATTTTTTGCAAGTGGCTATCCAATTGTGCCAACACCACTTGTTGAAGAGGCTTTCCCTGCTCCATTTAGGATTTCCTGCTCCTTTATCAAAAATTAGATGGTTGTATCTCTGGGGAACATTTTCTGAGTATTCAAGCCTATTCCACTGATCTGAGGACCTATCCTTATTCCAATACCATGCTGTTTTGATAACTGTTGCTTTGTAGTACAGTTTAAAGTTGGGAAAAGTAATTCCTCCCATATTCTTTTTCCCAATGATTGCTTTAGCTATTCGAGGGTGTTTATTGTTCCAAATGAATTTCAAAAGTGTCTGATCCACTTCTTTGAAGAATGTCATGGGTATCTTTAGAGGGATGGCATTAAATCTGTATAATGCCTTGGGGAGTATTGACATTTTGATGATGTTAATCCTGCCAATCCATGAGCAGGGTATGTGTTTCCATTTCCGTGTGTCCTCTCTTATTTCTTGGAGCAGAGTTTTATAGTTTTCTTTGTATAGGTCCTTCACATATTTAGTCAAGTTGATTCCAAGATATTTGAGTTTGTGTGGTACTATTGTGAATGGGGTTGTTTTCTTAATGTCCATTTCTTCTTTATTACTGTTGGTGTATAGAAAGGCCATTGATTTTTGTGTGTTAATTTTGTAGCCTGCCACCTTGCTATATGAGTCTATTGTTTCTAGAAGCTTTTTGATAGAGTCTTTAGGGTTTTCTAAGTAGAGTATCATGTCATCTGCAAACAGTGAGAGCTTGACTTCTTCCTTTCCTATCTGGATTCCCTTGATATCCTTTTCTTGCCTAATCGCTATAGCAAGTACTTCCAGTGCTATGTTGAATAGGAGTGGTGAGAGAGGACAGCCTTGTCTTGTGCCAGAATTTAGAGGGAAGGCTTTCAGTTTTTCTCCATTGAGGATAATATTTGCCACTGGCTTGTGGTAGATGGCCTTCACTATATTGAGAAAGGTTCCCTCCATTCCCATCTTGCTGAGAGTTTTGATCAAGAATGGGTGTTGGACCTTATCAAATGCTTTCTCTGCATCTATTGATATGATCATGTGGTTTTTATTTTTCTTGTTATTGATGTTGTGTATTATGTTGATAGATTTACGGATGTTAAACCAGCCTTGCATTCCTGGGATGAAACCTACTTGATCGTAGTGGATGATCTTCTTAATGAGGCATTGAATCCTATTTGCCAGGATTTTGTTGAGGATCTTTGCATCTGCATTCATCAGTGATATTGGTCTGTAATTTTCTTTTTTGGTAGCGTCTCTGTCTGGTTTAGGTATCAAGGTGATGTTGGCTTCATAAAAGCTATTTGGAAGTGTTTCTGTTTGTTCAATTTCATGAAAGAGTCTTGCCAAGATTGGCAGTAGTTCCTCTTGGAAAGTTTGATAGAATTCATTAGTGAATCCATCTGGACCTGGGCTTTTGTTTTTCGGCAGACATTTGATTACTGTTTTAATTTCATCAATGGTGATGGGGGTGTTTAGATATGCTACATCCTCTTCCTTCAACCGTGGAAGATTATAAGAGTCCAAGAATTTATCCATTTCTTCCAGGTTCTCATTTTTAGTGGCGTAGAGTTTTTCAAAGTAGTTTCTGATTACCCTTTGAATCTCTGTCATATCAGTAGTGATCTCTCCTTTTTCATTCCTGATACGAGTTATCAAGTTTCTCTCTCTCTCTTTCTTTGTTAGGTTTGCCAGTGGTCTATCAATCTTGTTTATTTTTTCAAAGAACCAACTTCTGCTTTCGTTGATCTTTCGGATTGTTTTTTGAGTTTCCACTTCGTTGATTTCTGCTCTCAGCTTTGTTATTTCCTTCTGTCTTCCTGTTCTTGGGTCCTTTTGTTGAGCATTTTCTAGTTCTATTAGCTGTGTCATTAAGCTACTCAGGTAAGCTCCTTCTTCCTTCCTGATGTGTGCTTGCAAAGCTATAAATTTTCCTCTCAGTACTGCTTTTGCTGTGTCCCATAAGTTCTGAGAGTTTGTGTCTTTATTGTCATTTGTTTCCAGGAACCTTTTTATTTCCTCCTTGATTTCATCTCGGACCCACTGGTTATTGAGCATGAGGCTGTTTAACTTCCAGGTGTTAAAGTGTTTCTTCTGAGTCCCTTTGGAGTTCACAAATAATTTCAGAGCCTTGTGGTCAGCGAAGGTAGTCTGCAAAATTTCTATCCTCTTGATCTTATGGAGGTATGTTTTATGTGCCAGCATGTAGTCTATTCTGGAGAATGTACCATGTATATTGGAGAAGAATGTGTATCCAGGTTTCTGGGGATGGAGTGTCCTATATATATCCACTAGGCCTCTTTCTTCCATTTCTCTCCTCAGGTCTAGTATATTCTTGTTGGGTTTCAGTCTGGTTGACCTGTCCAGTGTTGACAAAGCCGTGTTTAGGTCCCCCACAATTATTGTGTTGTTGTTGATATTATTTTTCAGATTTGTCAGCAGTTGTATTAAATATTTTGCTGGCCCCTCATTCGGTGCATATATGTTTAGGAGAGTGAATTCTTCCTGCTCTACGTACCCCTTGATTAATATAAAATGTCCGTCTTTGTCCCTTACAACCTTCCTGAGTATAAAGTTTGCATTATCTGATATTAGTATGGCCACTCCAGCTTTTTTATGGGTGTTGTTTGCTTGGATAACTTTTCTCCAGCCTTTTATTTTGAGTCTATGTTTGTTCTGACTATTCAGGTGCGTTTCTTGTAGGCAGCAGAAGGTTGGATTGAGTTTTTTGATCCATTTAGCCACTCTGTGTCTCTTAACTGGTGCATTTAGTCCATTGACGTTGAGAGAAAGAATTGTCCTGGGATTTAACGCCATCTTTATTTCAAAATTTGGTGTGTCTTTTGGGTAGTCTTGTCTTAGATTAGGTCTTTCAGTTTTTCTCTTAAGACTGGTTTTGTGTCTGTGAAGTTTCTGAGCTGTTTTTTGTCTGTGAAACCATGTATTCTTCCATCAAACCGGAAAGTGAGTTTTGCTGGGTATAGTATTCTGGGTGAAGCATTCATTTCATTCAGTCTTGTCACAATATCCCACCACTGCTTTCTGGCATTGAGCGTTTCTGGTGACAGGTCTGCTGTAAATCTCAGGGAAGCTTGCTTGAACATGATTTCCCCTTTTGATCTTGCTGTTTTCAGAATTCTGTCTCTATCTGTGGGATTTGTCATTGTGACTAGGATGTGTCTTGGGGTGGTTTTTCTGGGGTCTCTTTTGGTTGGTACTCTTCGGGCATGCAGGATTTGATCACATATATTCTTTAGCTCTGGAAGTTTCTCTTTAATGATGTTCTTGACCATTGATTCTTCCTGGAAATTTTCTTCCTGGGTCTCTGGGACTCCAATGATTCTTAAGTTGTTTCTGTTGATCTTATCATAGACTTCTATTTTCGTCTGTTCCCATTCTTTGACTAATTTTTCCATTGTCTGCTCATTTGCTTTAAGTTTTTTGTCCAATCTCTCCTGCTGTATGGAATTGTTATGTATCTCATCTTCCACAGCACCAAGTCTATTCTCAGCTTCTGATACCCTGTCCCAGAGCTTATCCATTTTGTCATTCACTTCGTTTACTGAGTTTTTCAGGCCTGTTAGTTGACATGTTATTTCAGTTTGGAGTTTTGTCATTTCTGCCTTCATATTTTCTTGGTTCTTATTAGTGTTCTGTTCAACTCGATCCATGGTTTCTTGGAGTCTGTTGAGCACCTTCCATATTGCTAGTCTAAAGTCCTTATCTGAGAGGTTGATTAGTTGTTCAGTCATTATCTGGTCCTCAGAATTGTCATCTTCATTCTCTATGTCTGATGCTGGCCTGCGCTGTTTCCCCATTGTCACATTTGTATTGTGGGTTTTTCTACGTGTTGTAGTGGTATTCATTGTCTATATGATGTAGGCAGCACACTCCTCTGGCTCCTCCCTTTCTGGATGGGCTGACTTGCCTCTAAGGGAGGGGAGTCCTCCGTGGATGAAGCCTCACACTGGGTCAAATCTTAGGCCCGAGCATGTAACAGAGAAGACAGTCCAGAGAGAAATGTTTGCTTCTGTGATATAGCGCCGTTCTTAGTGTGATTTTTCCTTCTTGTTGCAATGGAGTTCTTTCCTTAGAAAGAGTGCACGGCCGCGTAGCGAAGCGGAGCAGCCGTGCTCCTCTGAGCCTCTTTTTGCCCCACTCGCAAGAGTTTCACGCAAGAGGACAGTAGACAGACATAGACAGGTCACACTCACAGTCTTTCACAGCTGAGCCCCACTGGGCCGGTGTACTTTCGCGGATTTTCCCCCGCCTGGTGTCACACACAGGGAGCCAGCTTTTGCAAAGGATAGCCGGTTTTTATGCTCTGAAGTCCCTCCCTGAAAATGGCGTCTGGGCGAGCGAGGTTTCTGGAGGCTCTTTTTGCCCCACTCGCAAGAGTTTCACGCAAGAGGACAGTAGACAGACATAGACAGGTCACACTCACAGTCTTTCACAGCTGAGCCCCACTGGGCCGGTGTACTTTCGCGGATTTTCCCCGCCTGGTGTCACACACAGAGAGCCAGCTTTTGCAAAGGATAGCCGGTTTTTATGCTCTGAAGTCCCTCCCTGAAAATGGCGTCTGGGCGAGCGAGGTTTCTGGAGGCTCTTTTTGCCCCACTCGCAAGAGTTTCACGCAAGAGGACAGTAGACAGACATAGACAGGTCACACTCACAGTCTTTCACAGCTGAGCCCCACTGGGCCGGTGTACTTTCGCGGATTTTCCCCGCCTGGTGTCACACACAGGGAGCCAGCTTTTGCAAAGGATAGCCGGTTTTTCCTCCTCTCTTCCTTTCTACACCCCTCCTCATCCCTTGCCTGCTCCCTCCTTTCCCCGGTAAGTAACAAATTTAGGTCCAAGTACAATTCTAGTAAGCATTTGGTTATAATTTTCACCAACAGATTTATGTGTTTGAAAATTAAAATAAAATGGTTGTAATATTAAAACAAAAAATCTCTAAATTTTCTTGATTGTTAAACTTTTTGTTGAGTTCTGAGGAACATTAACTCATGTTCATTTTGGACTCACTTTCTCTTTCTCTGTTCACCTCACTCTATACCTTCTGTCTAATCCAACTCTGTCTCTAAAACATTAAAAATATTTGTTTTCCTAATATATTCGGTATGCATTCTTACCAGAATTAGAATTAGACAATTTGGAACTTGAGTAACTCATCTCCGAATCTTTAATATGTTGACTTTCTGGGAAAAAAACTATAAATGCATTACCTTTCTCTTTCCAAAAATTATGCTATATATTTTTCTAATGTGCAATAATCATTATTTCAATATAATTATTACAATTATTCTTTTATTTTAAATAACATTTCTTTGAACTTTTGAATTATTACAAAAGCACTGTAAATCTAATTATAATAAAATGCTCTTTAGATGTTAGCCATAGAACTAAAGGTGGAAGACTTGATAGAGGACAATGAATAAAGAAGATGATATTCAGAAGCAGGAATGAAGATCATTAGTATGTCAAATATTAAGCATTTGTGGAACTTGATATCAGAAAAACTTGAAAAGATGTGGCTATGTATACTTTTTTAAAATATGCTTTTTGGGTTCTATCAAGATGGAAAATAAGTCTAAAGTTTCAAGATTCTGCATCTCTTCACATTTTTAACTAAATTATAAATGAACTATAATAATTTTAAAAGAAGCAGATAGCTAGTGGTACATGCCTTCATGGGTAGGGATGTCAGGAGACATCCATGAGTGAGAGAAGCCTACAGATTGTCTGTGACTCTGACTAAAAGAGGAAAGGAGGCTGTGACACAGAATTGTGTTTCTGAGACTGAAGAGACCATTCCCACATTAAGGACGCTGATAGACTATGTTAGTGTGGACAATATGCCTGGGTAGATGCAAAACAGTAGGTTTTTTGTCTCTTCTAGAAAGCAGCAGGAGTAGAGCTCCATGTATGAATTCTGAGGAAACATCTAGATAAATCACAGGGGATATCTGGAAGCCAGGTGAACAGCCAAGAACCCAGAAATAAAGAAGATACCAGAGTAGGTGGGAAGTTGGGTATTATAACTTCTTAGCAGCAACTGAAGAAGCCTGGAGAAGGGGCATTTATTGTATTGGGGATAGTGGTTACAGAGCTGGCTGGCTGGGAACTAAAGGAGTTTCCTGGAATCTCTTCTCCCTACGTAACTATCTTTATAACCAAACCAGTGGCCAATACTTTGTATTCATTCATGGTGCTTCCTGACACCAATTGGCACCTGTGTATGTATGTATGTATGTATGTATGTATGTATGTATGTATGTATGTATGTGTGTATATCAAAATAATTTTATTGAAGGAAACTTGGGAAAACATGAGGGAAGATAAAGGCAGAGACCTAAGTACAGAGAGAACATGGGCTTCTCCAGAAAAGTAGAGAATGGTTTTGGAGAAATGGTTATACATATTTTCTTCAAATTTTCTTGGAATAGGGTTCTCTTCATATATCAAAATAATCTGAATAATGTCACAGGAAAAGCCTTGGACTCTTGATTCTCTATTCATATTATTAGCAGACCTTTAGATTCTCCTGTAGCCTCTTCTTCCCTGAGGGGGTACCATACTTCTCTGGATAATATCTCAGTTTTAGCTTCAAAATCTGCATTTCCAAATGATGTATTCCTGAAGTAGCCTATGGGCTTATAAAGTAGCCTCTGGGCTACTTCTGGTCTAGACAATTTCTCCTAAAGTTTTATTGTTTCTCAAAGATATATTATCAGAGTTTGTTCCCTGCAGGCCAATGTTTTAGGTTTCAGTCCTTGGTGGACTAATTAGCTTTGTCCTGGGAAGAGTCTGCTCAGTGCAGAAATCAGACATTTAAGTCCCACTTGTGACAAGTCCCACTGTGAATATCAGAAAATCTTTTATTTTATTATTAGCAAGGTAATCATAGAAATGGCCTCTGAAACAATCTATTGTATTCATCTGCCTTGATAATAGATTATTGCTGAAAGGGTCAACAACACCTTTTCCCCAAAGGGGTTACCCTGAGACTGCATTCTCCTTAACTAAATAGAGAAGCTATGAAATCTGGCTTTGACCAAAGGTCAATAGTCAACTAAGGAACTAAGGAGCAGCAAAATAATTTTCTTCCTCAATATAGCTCCCCCAGAGAACTCCCTGGCAAAAGAGGGATGGGAAGACTATGCTGAGAGTGCCATGGAAAAGATGGATCTCCAGACTACAAAAGGATCTATGGTAAAGCAACACAGATAGAGCCCCACCTGGGAAGTTGTGATCCTGAGGACATAATCAGTAATAACCTCTATATAATATCTCTGAAAAGAACTTCAGAGTGGAAACTTTAGTAAATATAACAAGCTCAACAAACAATAGAATAGACAGCCAATAGATTATTGCTGAAACTGCTCCCATTTCATGCTACTGCTCTAGTTTTTCCTGAGCCTGAACTGCAAGGGGGAAGTCTAGACACCTCTGCTTTATCAATTAATCCCAGCAGGACATACATTCTTTGTCGTTGCCTCCTAAATTCCTAGAATTGACCACACTAATCCTTTTTCCAGATAAGCTAAAATTATTTTTTTATCTTTATGTGATTGGCTCAGAACATTTCACATTTGGTCCAAATTGCTATATGTCTTTATTATCCTTTTTATGTGATTGGTTTAAACTATTTTAAGCACAACTGGGGAGTCTTCTGCTCATGCCCTCCCAGGACTAGCTAATCTATAGAAAGCAGAAGCATTCTGCCTGAAGCAGCCCTGATTAAAAAAAATGTCTCCTGAGAATGCTAGAAAACTGTGTCAATCGGAATAGTGGACTTTCTTTCTACAAACTGACTGCACTTCCTAAACTGTTTCACTCCTGGTAAATTATTTTTCAACCCCAATGTCTGAACCCAGCAGAGTCTGGGTTCTAGCATATCCTTCAAACACTTCCCTTAGTAATAATGGGGTCCAGGAAATGGTATATTTGAGTATCATTATTGGTCTGAAAGAGAAATCAGATAGATTAGATAACTTTTAAAAACATTAGGCCCTGGAGCAGAAAATGATTCTCTGGCCAAACAAGGGGAAAGTGTTTAGAGAAACAAGAAAGTAATGGCTTACAGTATAAGTTTTTGTTCCCTTCTGTTGCATTCTGCAAAATATATTGCCAAAGGAAAAAAATGTTATTACTTCTTTCTGCTGACCTTAAAGAAGATTTTATTGATGATATCTATAAATTTTAAAGGCATTGTCTATTCGCATATGTTTTTTGACAGTTATTAAGACTAAAGGAGCCTACCTACAATTTCTGAACTCTTCTCTCTGTAGTCCTGGGAAATATGTGGGCAGCAGAGCATACAGGTCAGTTCTAGACCTCAACTGAGAAATGTAAGTTGAAGTTGCCAAGAATGCCCAGACTGTGGAGCCTGGAAAAATTAAAGGAATTCATAAAATGAAAAAAAATTTAACCTAGAAATAGATACCAAAATTAAGTGGATGAGGGTGTAGTGAGGGGGAAAAGTGAATGTGCAGCTTACTAAATGAATTTAAAATCAATAATCTCTATAAGAAACAAGTATAGGGCTTTCCATATAAATTTCCATAAAATATAAAAACAAATTCTACCAGAAATAAAAAGTATAAGTAATTTGAAAAGAACCTCAAATATAACACCAAAGGTTAGTGCCAGAGCATAAGGAAGGAACATATGAGAAATATAAGAGAACGATGACAATCAAGAAAAAAGCTAAAAAGTAAGTAATGAAGTGACAATAAATAATTATACTTCAACAAATACCTTAAGTTAAATCCATGCTAATGGCCTAGATTCATCAATTAAAAGATACTGGGGGCCAGATAGAATGCTCAAATGGTGAAAGAACATATTTTGTCAACTCTGAGTTTAATTTCCAACACTACATTCACTCAGAACCACTGGAAATAGTCCTGTTGAATTCCATCACCTCTAGACCCAAACACTGAACTCTCAGCACCAAACTAAGAGGCTGAGTATCTTTGGAAGTGACTGCCAGGTCCATGAGTATTGCTGAGGAAGTCCATAAAAGGCTAAAAAGTTAAAGCAAATAAATGTCACAGCTTGATTGAATAGGTAAGGAATTAACAGCTACTGTCTTCTGTCTACCCAAAATCTTACCTTCTAAGAAAACATCAATTCATTAAAAAAAAAAAAGCTGTCAAATATAAGAAAACTGCAATTTAAAAAGATAGGTACAGCGTTATTTATAGTAAATAACATATATTGTGTTAAATAAGAAAATGGCTTTTAGGAATTAATAAAGGAGTTCATGCAATAAGAAATAACATATTGTTATAAACAAAATGAAAGATCACTAGAATATATGAGACAAGTATTAGTATAATTAAAGACTAATGGTGACATAATGCAATAATAGAGAGAATCAGAATGCCCATTTACAGCTAAAATGTAGAAATAATAACTAAGTCACAAACTTGAACAGATGGACTTAATAGACATTTATAGAAAATTCTACCCCACAACAGCTGAATTTACATTTTTTTAAGAGCACAAAGAACATTTTCAAGGATAGACCATATGCTGGGACACAAAACAAGTATCAATAAACTTATAAAGACTGAAATCATACCAAGTGTTTTTTTCTGATTACATGCTATAAGATTAGAAAATAATCATGAACCAGTAAAACCTCAACATGTGAAGATTAAAATATATGCATGTCAGCAAACATAGTGTAAATGTAGAGTTTAAACCAGAAATTAAAATATCTCTAGAGCCAAATCAAAATGAAAGTGAGTTGTTAGAACTTATGGAATGCTGCAAAAGTGATACAAAATGGGAAGATAATTGTGATACAAATCTTTGTGAATAATGTCACAAATGGGCCCGGACAGATAGCACAGCGGCGTTTGCCTTGCAAGCAGCCGATCCAGGACCAAAGGTGGTTGGTTCGAATCCCGGTGTCCCATATGGTCCCCCGTGCCTGCCAGGAGCTATTTCTGAGCAGACAGCCAGGAGTACCCTGAGCACCGCCGGGTGTGGCCCAAAAAAAAAAAAAAAAAGTCACAAATAAGAATTCTATCTTACAGCTAAATCAAAGGGAAATAGAGTAATGAATAAAAGTAGAAATATTGAAAATAATCAAAGAAAAAATAAGTTTAAAAACAAACAAACAAACAAAAGTAAAAGGGCCAGAGTGGTAGTGAAGCGGTAGAGCTCTTGCCTTGCATGCAGTTGACCCAGGACGATTCCTTCAGCATCACATATGGTCTGCAAGCCAGGAGCAATTTCTGAGTGCATAACCAGGAGTAACCCCTGGGCATCACTAGGTGTGGCCCAAAATCAAAAACAGAAACAAAAACAAAAAAAAAAACACCACAAATTCTTAAAAAAAAATTAATGAATGTTTTCCTAGCATATAAAGAAAATAAGAAAGTTCTATCCTCTAAAACTTGAAACAAAAGAAATTAAATACAATAATAATAAATAAATATGATACCTTAGAAATATAAAAAACATTATGGTGTATGTATAGAGCAAAATAAAATATTGGTCAGTATTTTTTTGCTTGCATATTAATAAATCAATCTTGAGTTCACAAACATTAGATGTGAACTTTAGGGATTCTGTTTGTGGATTCTCAGGGGTTTGTGGATTCTGTATGAGTGCAACTACAATCTTTCTTACAGTGACATTTTAAGGCTTGTATTTATTTTGTGTGAAACAATATGAAGAATAAAATCTGTGTTTTCAGCTCATATATTTAGGATGACTTCATGTTAATAAAAAGCTATTTTAATGGCTTAGCAACTATTAGAGAATTTAATACAGTGAATGAGTAAGTCAATATAGTAAAATATTTATTTAATAAAATCAATATATATCTTTAATGCAATTTAAAAAACATTTCTATAATATTTTATTAAATTATTTTTCTGAAAAGTATTATAAAAACATATTAAGACTTTCATGGACTCAGAATAAGCCTCAGTAAGCTAGGATTGTCCTAAAAAAGAAAAAAACTGATGCACATTAATTTCAAACTATACTGCAAAGGGTATGAATTTTTTAAAAAGTGAACGTTGGTAATATCTGAGGGGGGAAAAAGTCAGGGCATGTCAAAAACCAAGATATTATCCATAAAACAAATAAAAATTTAAATAACAAGTTACTTAAGATGTGAATTTATTAGGGGGTGGAAGGAGGAGAGGGAGATTTGGGACATTGGTGATGGGAATGTTGCACTGGTTGGGGGTGTGTGTTTTTTACATGACTGGAACCCAACTACAATAATATTTATAATCAAGGTATTTAAATAAAGATGTTTTAAAAAGATGTGAATTTATATATTTGCAAGAAAATTTATTTGGTTCTTAAAAATTACAGTTTTCTAATGTCCAATATTTACCCAACCTTCTTCTTTCTTTCTTTTTCTTTCTTTCTTTCTTTCTTTCTTTCTTTCTTTCTTTCTTTCTTTCTTTCTTTCTTTCTTTCTTTCTTTCTTTCTTTCTTTCTTTCTTTCTTTCTTTCTTTCTTCTTTCTTTCTTTCTTTCTTTCTTTCTTTCTTTCTTTCTTTCTTTCTTTCTTTCTTTCTTTCTTTCTTTCTTTCTTTCTTCTTCTTTCTTTCTTTCTTTCTTTCTTTCTTTCTTTCTTTTCTTTCTTTCTTTCTTTCTTTCTTTCTTTCTTTCTTTCTTTCTTTCTTTCTTTCTTTCTTTCTTTCTGTCTTTCTCTCTTTCTTCTTTCTTTCTTTCTTTCTTTCTTTCTTCTTCCTTCCTTCCTTCCTTCCTTCCTTCCTTCCTTCCTTCCTTCCTTCCTTTCTTCCTTCCTTCCTTCCTTCTTTTTTTTTTTGTTTTTTTTTGTTGTTGTTGTTGTTTTTGGGCCACACATGGTGACACTCAGGGGTTACTCCTGGCTATGTGCTCAGAAATCCCTCTTGGCTTGTGGACCAAATGGGATACCCGAGATCAAACCTAGGTCTGTCCTAGACAAGCACAGGCAAGGCAGATGCCTTACCCCTTGCAGCACCGCACAGGCCCCTAATATTTACTCGACCTTCTTATGAATTGATTGAAATGGCTAACATTAGATATTATTGCCTTCTGTTTGAAAGGTCACACTATGAAAGAAAAAAATTATGGATTTCTTTATCCCCAAAGTTAACTGCTGTAGTTGTGATTTTCTACGTCTCCAGACTCTCGTGCATAGCTTCTCTGTCACTGTTTCAGCTCACATCAGCTCCTAGAGTATATTAATGGTTACCTTAAAAGCAATACCAGCTTCCAGCAACTGCTAGTCTCAGAATTCTATTTATTCATTTAACACTGCCTGCAGTTCTATTAGTAGACCTTTAATTAAAGTCTCTTAATTTGAACCATTTTTGTTTCTTACCAGGAAACAGAATATAATAGATATTTTGGAAACCATTAATAGGAACCTTATTTATGTTTTTTTATATGAACAACAAATACCTAGATATATTTGTGTGTTTATATAAACACACGTTTTGGACCAGGTAGAAAGCGCCAGTGGTAGAACACATATCTTGCATGTATGAAGCCCTGGTTTTGATACCTGGAACCATTTGGCCTCCTACAACTATCAGATAAAGCCCAAAGGAAACAAAAATTTTAGTGTAGCTTACATGAAAGAATACGACTTGATTTGTTTTATATGAGATATTAAGATTTTATTAAATTTGTTTTGTTTTAAGAATCACACCTTGTGGTACTCAGAGATTACTCCTGCACTCAGGAATTATTTCTGGTGATATTCAGGGGGATTTATGGATTGCTGGGGATCAAACTCCAGGTTGGCTGAGTGCAAGGCAAGTGTGATATCCATTGTACTATTGCTCTGGCCATATCTGGATAATATTAGAAAATAAAACATATAAGATAATATTAATAAAGTTAAACTTATAAATAACATTGTTACTATGTTATATACATACTTCCAAAATATATTCAGTTGCTGTTTCTGAAATGAACAACAAAAGGTCAAGACGCTTCTTAATGTTTAGTAGATAAGGTGATTTCAGGAGAATCATAGCAGGCTGGATTTTGTGAGTGAAGTTCATTTAGACTCTTAGGGTTTTGAATTTGTTGAAGTCCTGAATTCCCCTTAAGTTGCTTTTGTTAAGTGGTGATTAAACCTGCTTTTGAACACCACCAGTGGTGGCAGTAAAGTAGTTCCTAATGTAGGCCATTATACATCTGAACAGTTTTAATTATTGGTAACTTTTCCTCAGCTCAATGTAATACTTTCAGACTTTCCTTTATAGGTGCCAGTTTTATCTTCAATGCCATTCTCAATGTGTCCAATGCAAGATGATTATTTTTTTGCTACAATCCCCTTTTTCAAAATTGTATAGCAGTGAAAAGGGAAGTCAACCCCGCCTCCACCAACCTTGGTGGATGCCCCGCCCTTAAGGAAGTCATCACTACCTTGGCCCCGCCCTTAAGGAAGTAGCAAAAAAATAATCATCACTACCTCGGCCCCACCTTTTCCCCTATCTCACCAATGATTCGTGTTACCGTAGAGGAAGTCCAGCCCTCAAGGACTCTCCTTCCCCTCCCACTTCCCATCCTATATAAGGGGGGGATCCTCAGCTCAATGTAATACTTTCAGACTTTCCTTTACAGGTGCCAGTTTTATCTTCAATGCCATTCTCAATGTGTCCAATGCAAGATGATTATTTTTTTTGCTACAATCCCCTTTTTTAAAATTGTATAGCAGCATGACAAAATCTAGTTTTACTTATATTTTTGAAATGAGTCCATTTATTTTTCATGATATCTTTTCTCTTTTTTATTAGAAGCTACTAAATGTTTCCATAAATTTACATTGGCAAGTGTCTAACTTATGCCAATCTACATCAATCTCTGTTGCTCTTTTCAAAAGTTTCCTGTATTTATGTACAAATTCCTCACTCACTTCACACATTACAGAAACCTGGCTTCAGATGTACAGTGAGCTAGAAATTAAATCTTAACTAAGTGTCATGAATTTATTTATTCTGGATTTTCAGGTTTCTTTTTGACATTATTATCTTTAGATCTCTGAAATGGAAGAAAGATAGTTGGTTTTATTCTTTTTGCTTGGTTGTCTATTTTGGAGTCACACTCAAGAATGCTCAGGAATCACTCTTGGTGGAAAATCAGGGACCTCAAGCACTGAGGGAAATCATTGGGAAAATAAAACAATGGTGGCAGATCAGTCCTAGAGGACAGAGGCTTAACTGGAAGCAGCAGTGGCCATGGTTTTCACAGAGAAAGAAGTGACTTTTGAGGCCCTGGGTTCTGAACAAGGACGGTAGTTTGAATCCCAGCATCCCAATGGTACCCAAGCCTGCCGGAGTGATTTCTGAGCTTAGAGCCAGGAGTAATCCCTGAGTACTGTCAGGTGTGACCCAAACACCCCCCCCCCCCAATATAATAAGTTACATCATGAGCAAGTAGAACTCATTTCGCAGATTCAAGGATGGTTTAATATACACAAATCAATCAATATAATATACCATATCAAAAAGAAAAAATAAAAATCATATGATCAGTTCAATAGATGCAGAGAAATAATTTGACAAGGTTCAGTACCTTTTCATGATTAAGAACTCTCAAGATGGGAATTGAAGAAAATTTCAAATAAGGCCATTCACCACAATGCAAAAATACCCTCTGGGAAAAAGATAAAAGCCTTTCCTCTAAGGTCTTACAGAAGAGAAGTTTTCCCTTATTCACCACTTCTAGTCAATATTGTACTGGAATTACATGCCATGGCAATTAGGCAAGAAAAAGATAGCAAAGGGATCCAGTTAGGAAAGGAAGAGTTTAACCTCTCACTTTTTGCATGATACTATATTTAGAAAATCCTAAATACTTCACAAAAAAAGATTTCTAGAGACAATAGATTTTTATGGCAAAGTGACAGGCTACATAATTGATATGAAAAATTATGGTTTTTCTATACACAAACAATGAAAGAGAAGAAAGAAATATTAAAAAATAATCTCATTCACAATTGTGCATCAGAGAATCAAGTAACTTGGAGTCTACTTAATGAAAGAGGCGAAAGACTTATACAAAGAAAACAAAACAAAAAAAAAAACTGCTTCAAGAATAAAAGAGGAGACAAGGAAAGAGAAACCTATACATATACCCTGCTCATGTATTGGTAGGATTAACATAGTTAAAATGGCAATACTTGTAAAGCACTGTACAGATTTAATGAAATTCCTATAAGGAGACCCATGACATTTTTGCAAAGAAATAGGTCAAACTTCTGAAACTCATATGGACTAATAAACTAAACTCAATGTGAAAAGATCATAGCTATCATAACATCACAAAAGTCATAATACAAATGATATTAGGCAAAGATTTGGGATATTCAGTAGGAAGTCTGGCTAGTATTCCTCAAGATTGCCACTACCATGAAAAACAAATAAAGACAGAAAAATCAGAGTCAGATACAGAATTTAGTTTTCTCAGCTTATGTTTTACTTACAAGAGGCCCAGGATTAATCCCCAGAACTATATGTTTCTTCAAGCACTGCAGAGATAAATCTCTAACACAGAAGTGAGATCAGGTCCTGAGTACCACTGAGTGTGGCCCCCAAAACTGAAAACAACAAACATGCAAAAAGGATAAAAAAATTGGAGGTGAGGTGACAGCACAAAACATTATAGATCAGTTCTGAAATGGAAAAAACATTTACATAAAAACAAATTATATTAAAATCTCCTAAAATTTACTTACTAGCCATGTACTGATGCCACTTTCTTAGTTATGATAAATGTAAAAAAATGTTTAAAGTATTAAAGAGAAACTGAATAAAGGAATATTAAGAAACTCCTTACTTTCTGATAACAATTATTGTATAATTTTATAAAGGGATGATAAATAAAGTAATTCAGAATGAATAGTTTTAAAGGTAAGTAAAAGCTTTCCCATTATTCTGAATTCACTCAACAGTACTTTAGATCTGAAACAAATATTGGCAGTGGAGATGGATGTAGGGAAAGAATCTAAGAGTACATTATTCTATATGTCTGATATTTTGTTAGTTGGAAATATTTAATCTATGGAAAGTTGCAATCATTTGATAGAGATTAAGAAGAGATTCATGATTCTTCTCAACATGAAATATATTGTTTTGAAGTTTGGCGTCAGCTAGGAAATGGTTTCTGTCCCAAAAAGATAGAGATGTTTTATTATTACCATTTATTAAGTGTTGGACAGATCCCAGAAAATGTTCAGACAAATTAAAGACCCATGAAAGTTGATCATAAAGAGGAACAAGACGACATTATGGCAACAGATGCTTTTTCTACATAACTGTTGGCAGCTGGCATTCTAAAGAGTATGCGAAGTACGATTCATCCCAGTGCCTTGTAGGAAACTATTTAAAATCTAAGCTGTGAATAATGTTTGAGACAAAGATGAAAGGTCTAATAAAGGGAAATGCTAACTCAGCACAAACTTGCCAGGTTTATAATAGTGTGGACATAAAGAAGGAAAATTGTAAAGCTAGAGTGACAAAGCAAAAGAGATTTATATTAATAGCAATCCAGAACTAAAGAAGATATAACCAGCTTCTTAGAAAAAAAAATCCTCAGATTTAAACTGAGGATCTGAACTTAAATCTACATAGTGATATTTGTGGTTACATCTACCATAGTAAGCATTATATCATATAATTATCTTTGTTTGATTTTTTAAATTGAATAACACTTTTTTTGGGGGGGTCACACCTGACAAGGCTCAGGGGTTATTCCTGGCTCTACACTCAGAAATCGCCCTAGGCAGGCTCGGGGGACCATATGGGATGCTGGGATTCGAACCAGCGACCTTCCACATGCAAGGCAAATGCCTTACGGATGTGCTATCTCTCCGGCCCCGAATAATACTTTTAATTTTTTTGATTTCTGACATAGCAATAAATTCCCCAAGAACAAACAGGGATAATCCCTGAGGACATACCCAGGGGTAAATCCTGAGCATAGATGGGTATGGCCACAAAACTAAATAAAACAAAATAGCTGTTACCTTATACATTCCATTTGCCATTGGTTCCCTCAATTGTTGCAGAGCATTTTAAGGTCAGCATGCAGACATGTATCCCTAGGGCAATTAATTTAGCTGAGCTTCTAATCAATCTTCATGTTGCTGTCATCAGTGTCTTCTGATGGTATCAACTGAGAACAAATTATCTACTTAGATAATTGGCTTAGCCAGACTAGTATGCTCTTGTAAAATACCATAGACTGGTGAAGTTCACAGTTATTTTCTCACAGTCATGCAGACTGGAAGTCAAAATCAGGGTTTCAGCAGAAGTTTCCTTCTGACTTTTCCTGGCCATCCTCTTAGTCCTCTTATTGTATGTTCACGTGGCTTTTCTATATAGATACATAGAGAAAGCTATAGATATCTCTGTCTTTTCCTATTTATTTCTGTAGGAACGGTGGGAACTCCCAGTAATCACAGATCAACCTGGACAAATGGTTCAATGAGATCAGGCAATCAGATGCTGCTGGAGCTCAGTGAATTCAGTGACCTCCAGAGCTATATCTAAGTTGTCACTTGATGGGAGACAGATACAGTGCCAAGGGATCAAACTCAGATTCTGGTACTTTCAAAGCAAGTAGTTCTGTCCCCCGAGCTATCTTCCTTCCCTTCTTTTAAGTATATTGATTCTATCATGTGAATCCTAGCCATAAGACTCATTTAAGCCTAATTACCTTCCAAAGTTCCTTTGTTCAGATATTATTGCATTGAAGGTGGAGGTGGGTTTAGGCCTTAAGTTTGTAGGGAAGGCAAGAACATTAGTTCAGAGTAACCAAATCCTGTAGCCATGTTGAGGGTTTAAATAAACAACACCTTGTTGTGGTGGTAATTTCAGAAAAATATCAAAAATATTTGATAAGTGTTTTCCTCCAGTCATCAGTGTTTTTCTTGAGCCATCAAAGTTTCTTTCTCTTTCTCCTTTCAATGTTTTCTTTAATAGCCTCTTCATTTCATAGGATTTTTAGATGCATTAAGGAGACACACAGAAAAGTGAGTTCATGGTTTTGTTCCCACACAGAATGTAGAGGTCCACAGGAAGTTTAACAAAATCTTCTATTGTCTGTGATCACAAATTTGTCTTATCACAAATATTTGGGAACTTCAAGTCCATTAAGCTTTCTTGTGTGATCTTGATAGTACACAAACCAACTATTCTCATCAATAGCATCACTGAGTTCAATAATCTCTGGCAATAAACTTACTTATAAGATTTGCTTTTACCAGTCTGATTTCTGTGAGAATAGATTCTCTATTAAGGAAAAATAAAAAATAGAAAAAAAGCTTTTAAAAGTCAATTGTCATCATTTCTCTCTCAAAGACATAGACATTAAGTAGAGTTATATGAAAATTTCCCTCTCCTGTTAGCATTAGCTAAATCTCTCAATTTTTACTTCTTTTAATTTTATTCAGTAAATTAAGTCATCATTTGTGTGTGTATGAAAACGTTTTAAGTAAGCTTATTATGCTTGAAAGGGAATGATGGTAACTATTTTGACTTATTACTTTCAGTCTGGTTGGAATAATCAAACATTCAGCAAGGAAGAATAAAAGCACCGTAGGTGGTATAAAAGAGCATGAAAAAGAGCTTCCAAAAGTCTCCAAATAGAGAACACTTCCAGCTCCCTCCCTTCTTCCCACTCCACCCACCTTCTTTCTCTACTTTTAGACTGTTCCTAAACCAGGAAGTAAAAGTTGTGAGTGGGAAGGGGTGGGGAGTGTGTGTGTGTAACCAACAGGGAATTTATTCTCTTGATGAATCATAATGATTGTACTATAATCACACATTCCCACATACAGTCCTGAATTCCTCTGCCAGCATTCGACATACTTTGCAACTGGGGAAGCCAGCTCCTTCTGTTTCCTTTTCTAGTTTTACAAAAAAAAAAAAAAAAAAAAGATAAAAATCAGAAAAATTGAGCAATAAAGAAAGCCCCGAGACCAACAAACCCTAGTGTCTCACATACAGGATGGAAATTTGAGGGCCTCCATCTAGAATACCACTAACATCATTCAAGTTCACAAACTGGTGGAGCTAGCTTTTGGTTCGGTTGATTCTTTTCAGTTTTCGACACTATGAGGTATCATGTTTAGTAGATAATATTTGGTGATACCAGAATAGTATGAGGCTAACTTACTGCTGCTTAGATTATACAAACATGATCAGAAATACATAAAAAAGATTTAGTAGATACAATTTACAACTTAAAATGTGCCCATACAACTCATAATTTATATAATTAGTAGCCTCAGTATTCCCAGATATATTTCACCTTCATGTTTGCATGAAGGAGTAGAGATATTATGAGAGTCATGGACATATTTTCTTTAGTGTTAAAACTCTTTATCCTGAAGTAAGAAAGACTGGCTGAAACCCAAGACTTTAAGGAAAGATAACAGTCAAAGCAAGTAGCAAGTTATCATTTTGTTTACTGTGCCAACCACAAACAGAAACCATAAGCTTGTAAAAAATCCTTACAAGTATTTGGGGGGGGGGAGGTTTGAGCCATACCTGACAGTGCTCAGGGGTCCTGGATCTGTGCTCAGAAATTTGTTTTTAAATAATATTTTTATTTAAGCACCCTGATTACTAACATGTTTTTAGTTGGGTTTCGGTCATCAAAAGGAACACTCTCCTTCATCAGTGCAATCTTCCCATCACCAATGCCACCATCTCCCTCCTCCACCATCCCACCTGTATTGGAGATAGGTATTCTATTTTTCTCACTCACTTAGATTGTCATGATAGTTGTGTAGTTACCTCTCTAACTGAACTCACCACTCCATACCTTCCATACCTTCCAGCCCTCATCTCTATTGTCTCGGTATTATTACCATACTGTCTTTTAATTTTCTTAACTCTGCAGATGAGTGAGTCTATTCTCTGTCTATCTCTCTCCCTCTGACTCATTTCACCCAGCATAATAGTTTCCATGTCCATCCATGTAGAGGAAAATTTCATGACTTTATCTTTCCTAACAACAGTTTAGTATTCCATTGTGTATATGTACCACAGTTTCTTTAGCCACTCATCTGTTGTTGGGCATCTAGGTTGTTTCAAGATTCTGGCTATTGTAAATATGCGCTCATAAATTACTCCTGGGGCAGCTGTAAGCAAGCTCACAATGCAGCTGCCATCTCCAAACTGGGCCAGTTTCCTTCATCAGCCAGAATCACCATTTTTCCGTGGTGCTTAAGCCTTATCACTGACCTTCTATGATTCCCGAGGGATCTCTGATCTGACCACACTTCAGTTATGCCAGTTGTTGGGTTCATATCACCTGAGCTTTTTAAATTTTTTTGGAGTGAGTGGGCACTCTTCCCATATTTTCCTTCTTCCAGGAAAGCCTGGCAGCTGTAACCACACCCACAAATGCAGTTGTCATGTTCTAACATAGCCTTTTACCAGGAGACCTAGCAGCTGAGTATATGCCCCTAAAATTCGTTGTATTATAGCTCTAAATTTTTGGATAAATTTATTTGTTTGATACTTTCATCTCAAAAAGAACACTCCAGTTTAACACGGGACATATAACAATGAGAGCTTACTAAACCTTATGCCATTATATTGACTTCATTGGTGATATAATAATTTAATAAATAATAATAAATAATAATAATTTAAATAATATAAAAATGAGCTGGATACTGTACTTTTTTTTTCTTCTCTTCCATTTTAATTTTTTTCTTTCCCCTTTTCTGTAATTTTGCTATTACTTATCTGGAAACAACATGTATTATGATAAACTATATTGATTATGTGATGCATTTTCATTTTGTAAACAAAACAAAAAATTTAAATAAAAGAAATTATTTTTGGCAGGCTTGAAGAACTACATAGAATGCTGAGGATCAAACTTGGATGGACTGCATGCAGACAAATGTCCTACCCATTGTGCAATCACTCTGTATGTATGCAATCATTACATAGTATGTATTTGATCTCAACCCTTTTTTTTTTGGTGGTGGTGGTGGGCGGTTTGCAGATTTTACTATTGTGAATAGTGCTGCAATGAACAAGGGAATTTTGTGAGCTTTTCTACATTGTGTTTTTGGACTCCTAGGGTAGATTCTCAGGAGAGGTATTGTATGGAAGGTATTGTATGGGTTGTATGGAAGTTTAATTTCTAGTTTTTTGAGGAATATCCATATGTTTTCCAAAAGAAAGGATGGACCAATCTATATTTCCACAAGCAGTGAATGAGTTTCCCTTTCTCCCCACATCTAAGCCAGCACTATTGTTCATATTTTTGTTTGTTTGTTTGTTTTACTCAAACACCGTGATTACAAAGTTGTTCAAAATTGACTTTCAGTCTTTCAATGTATGCCTCCCTTTGCCACCTATGTTCCAGATTCCCCCAACCCTCGCCAGCCTCTGAGGCTGATATTTTTCTTGTTTCTCTTCTCACAATCTTTCTTCCCCTTTTTCCATTTTAGACACTGTGGTTTTCACTATTGTTAATGAATGGATACTGGGCATGTATTTTTATCTCCATCCAACACCCACTTATTTTTCTCGATGATAGTTACAATTATAACGGTCATAGTAGTCCCTTATTTGCCCAAACTCCATTCTTTCATTATATATGGATAGCTTCCTACCATGTTCTGGTTCTCCTGGCCCTCCTCCCTATTGTCTCTAAATATTATTACTACATTATCTTTTATATTTCTTATAACCCATAAATGAGTGATATTATATATACATGTATATATATATATATATATATCCTTCTGTGCCATTTCCCTCAGCAAAATAATCTCCATGTACATCCAAGCATAAGCAACTTTCATGACTTCATCTTTCCTAACAGCTGCATAGTATTCCACTGTGTAAATGTAACATAGTTTCATTAATCATTGAACTGTTCTCAGGCACTTGGTTGTTTCCAGATTCTGGCTATTGTTATTAGTGCTGCACAGAACATAGGAGTACAGATTCTTCTTTCTTCTTTCCTTCTTTCCTTCTTTCTTTCTTTCTTTCTTTCTTTCTTTCTTTCTTTCTTTCTTTCTTTCTTTCTTTCTTTCTTTCTTTCTTTCTTTCTTTCTTTCTTTCTTTCTTTCTTTCTTCTTTCTTTTTCTTTCTTTTTCTTTCTTTCGTTCTTTCTTTCGTTCTTTCTTTCGTTCTTTCTTTCTTTCTTTCTTCTTTCTTTTTTCTTTCTTTTTTCTTTCTTTCTTTACTTTCTTTTTCTCTCTTTATTTTTCTTCTTTCCTTCTTTCTTTTTTTCTTTCTTTCTTTTCCTTCCTTCCTTCCTTCCTTCCTTCCTTCCTTCCTTCCTTCTTTCTTTCTTTCTTTCTTTCTTTCTTTCTTCTTTCTTTCTTTCTTTTTTCTTTCTTTCTTTACTTTCTTTTTCTTCTTTCCTTCTTTCTTTTTTTCTTTCTTTCTTTTCCTTCCTTCCTTCCTTCCTTCCTTCCTTCCTTCCTTCCTTCCTTCCTTCCTTCCTTCCTTCCTTCCTTCCTTCCTTCCTTCCTTCCTTCCTTCCTTCCTTCCTTCCTTCCTTCCTTCCTTCCTTCCTTCCTTCCTTCCTTCCTTCCTTCCTTCCTTCCTTTCTTTCTTTCTTTCTTTTTCTTTCTTTTTCTCTCTTCTTTCTTTTCTTTCTTTTCTTTCTTTCTTTTTTTTTTTTTTTGGTTATTTTGTCACACCCAGCAGCGCTCAGGGGTTACTCCTGGCTCTATGCTCAGAAATCGCTCTTGGCAGGCCTTGGGGACGATATGGGATGCTGGGATTCAAACCACTGTCCTCCATGCAAGGCAAATGCTTTACCTCCATGCATGCTATCTCTCCAGCCCTTGAGAGCATTTTTATATTGTGTTTTTGTGTTCATAGAATTTGTGTTCACCTAAGAGTGGTATTGCTGGATCAAATAGGAGCTCAATGTGCTTTTTTTTTTTTTTTTTTTTTTTTGAGGAATATCCATATTGTTTTCCAAAAGGCTAATAGGTCAGCATTTTCTCCAGCAGTGAAAAAGAGTTCCTTTTTCCCTACATCCATGTCAACACTGGTTGTTTTTGCTCTTCCTGATGTGTGCAAGTCTCCTTGGTGTTAGATGATTTCTCTTTGTTTTGATTTGGATCTTCCCAATAATTAATGATGAGGAACACTTTAATTTTTTTTTTTTTTGTATTTTGCCATCTGTATTTCTTCTTTGAGAAAATGTCTATTCTTATATCTTCTCCCTATTTTTGGTTGGGTAAGATGGTTTTTTCCTTGGTGATTTCTACCAGTGCCTTGTATATCTTAGATATTAAACCCTTATCATCTGGGCATTGGGTTAATTGCACCTCCCATTCTGTGGGCAATTTTTGTGTTCTAGTCACTGTTTCCTTTAATGAGCAGGAAGTTTTTAGTTTAATGTAATCACATTAGTTTATCTTTGCTTTCACTTTCTTACTTGAAGATGCCTTTAGCTTCAATGTTATGGAGTGTTCTGCCTACATTTTCCTACGTGCATGTTATTCTCTTAGCTCTGATATCAATATTTTTCATCCATTTTGATTTGACTTTTGTACATGGTGTTAGATATCCGAGTTAGCTTTTTTGCATGTAGTTAACTGGTTTTCCTAATACCACTTGCTGCAGAAACTTTCCTTCGTCTACTTCGTATTTCTGTCCTGTTAGATATCTGAGTTAACATTTTTGCATGTAGTTGACTGCTTTTCCTAATACCACTTGCTGAAGAAGCTTTCTGTACTCCACTTTGATTTTATGCTTGTGGGTCTATCTCAAAATATTCCATTGATCAGAGCTTCTGTCTTTATCCAGTACATTGATGCTTTAAAAAACTACTGCTTTATAGTACAGTTTAAGGTTAGGGAAAATTATTACTCCCTTCTTCCTTTCCCAAGGCTTGCTTTAGCTATTTGTAGACAATTATTGCTCCATGCAAATTTCAGGAGTGTTTGATCCACTTCTTTGAAAAATATCATGAGTATTCTTTTAGGGATTGAACTAATTCTTTACAATGTTTTGGGAAGTATTGCCATTTTAATTATGTTAATCCTTCCATCTATATACAGGGTATAAGTCTCCATTTCCTTTTGTCCTCCTTAGTTTTTGAAGCAGTGATATATGCTTTTCTTTGGTCTTTCACCACTTTTGTTAAGTTGACTCCAAGGTACTTGAGTTTCTGTGGCACAATTTTGAATGGGCTGTTCCTTAATATCTCTTTGATTATTTGTGTATAGAAAAGCCATGAATTTTTACATATTAATTTAGTAGTCAACCACTTTACTATACAAGTCTACTGTTTAAAATAGCATTTTTAAAGAGTCTGTGGGATTTTCTAGATACAGTATCATGTCATCTGCAAACAGTGAGAGTTTCAATTCTTCCTTTCCTATCTTGATGCCCTGGATATCATTTTCTTGCCTAGCCTTGCTACTTTAAGTATTTCATATCTGTGATTTTAATCAATGAATTTATTAATACAATGACAGAGGTGTAGTAGGTTCTTGTTGTAGCTGTACATTATGTTTAACATAAGGACAGCATCAAACAAATTAAATTGTCCAGAAATTCAAAACATTATTGCTGATACTGTGACTTTTAGGGGCACGTACTCAGTTGCCAAGCCTACAAAAAGAAGGAAGATCACCAAAAAGCCCTGGTGATATCAGCCCAATTAATGGCATACCTGAAATTTGGTCATTTGGTCAGAGAATGGTAGAGGGATGCTGACGCAGGGCTATAAGAACAAATGGTGACTCTGGCTGATCATGCAGCAGACATGTCTTTGGCAAGGCAGGGACTGCACCCCCCCCTTTTTACAAGAATGCTAGCTTTCTGCTGCTTGGCCCATGTATCCATGATTTTTCACAGCTTGGTTTACACATCTCTTGAGAAAAGATTGAGTCTATGTACCTGACCCAGTCAGTACAAACATTGCAAATATGTGTGTAACAGTTTTTAATGAAAAAAAAAATGTCTATTAATCTTTTAATTGGCAAATATCCCATCTCTGAAAACATAATATAGATATTTTTTTCTCTGTTCTCTTGCAAGAATTCCTATCTTTGAATTTATTTGAGAATGTTTGTTAATGGTTCTCATACAGATAAATTAAGCTATGTGATAAAAATAATAAGGAAATGATATAGAAAAATTTTGTAAATTCAAAACGAATTCTGTCAGAAGAAATTTTGGATATTATGTATTTACCTAAAAATAAAGGAGCCATTTTAGTATAGTATATTTTAATAATTCTACTATTTGAAGGTTTCAGAAAATTTATGCTAAATATAAAAATATACTATCATCTATTAATCTTCAAATTTATCTATGGTTTTATAATATTAAAAACTTCACATAATTTTGGTATTCTTTAATTTAGTTTAATTGCATCTTGATTTAAAAGTTAGATTTTCAGTACCCAGAGAGAAAACTATCTCACTTGCCTTACACACAGCCAATCTGGTTTAAATACTAGTACTGACATATGGTCCCCAAAGTCCTGCAAAGAGTGATTTCCGAATACAAACCCAGAAGCAAACCCTGAGCAGAACAGGGTTTGGCTCCAAACATCAAATTTTAATTAATTAAATTTAAAAAATAAAAATATTCAGAAACAGTGTTATGTTAAGCTGAGAAAGGGGAATTGATTGGACGTCTCTACTTCTTTTAGAAGTGGTAGTTTTGATAAATCAAATAATGTCAGAATTTTAAAATTTTAATATTTTAATAAACGTCTTGCTTACAGTGCATGCTGAGAGCTCTTTCTGGGCACAGTTATAAATGTCTGGTATCAAGTAGCCTACTGGCAATCTGGTGTATTGAATTGATCTGAGTTCTCCTTTCTTGTTTCCTGCTTATTTTTCCTACCTCAGTGTTTGGGCTTCATTATGGATCAGGGACTTTGTAATGAAATCTCGTTGTCTGTAGCAACAGCTGCTGCTACTTAATTCCTCTAGGATTTTCCTTCGTCCTATTCACTTGCTGGTAGTACATGGTCCATATTGCTTCTTTCTTGAGAATTAAGATTTGGTGAACAATATGTTATGATTAACTATTGGTACATGTTGCATAGCAGATCTCTAGGGATTATTCCCTTTGCTTAACTTGAACTATATGCCAATAATTAGAAACATCTCTTCTCTTTCCCTGCAGCTCCTAGCAACTGTTATTCCAAGTTTAGATTTTTATGAAATTGACTATTTTAGATCCTTCATATACTGGGATTTTACAGTTTATAGTATTTCATCAAATGACTTTCTTTACATAGCAAATATCTTCAAGGTTTATCTATGAGGTTGCATATTACAGAAATCCCTTCCTTTCAAAAAATTTTTTACCAAAATCTCTGTTTTAAAATGTATGCAACCCAAGGAATTATGAATGTCCTAAATTAACTGAATTATTCACTTTAAGCAGAGTAATTTTATGACATGAAAAATTTTACTTCCTGGAAAAGAAATACATTTTAAAGACCTCACTATTGCGAGTTTGACATTCATTATATGTAAATTATTCCTCAATTAATATGGAATTTTCAAAAAAAAAAAGACCAGACACTTATAGAATTTGGAGCACAACATATCAACAAATTTTAAGTGTAGTCATCACCAGTTTTTCTTTTGGGGAAAAATGTAATTTGGGGCATTCAATTTTTGGATTCTATCATTAAAAAAAAAAAAAGAAAGAGCAAAGGCCTGGGTCCAAAGCCTACTTCTACACTAGCACTTTGAACTTGGGCTAATTATTTAACTCCCTGCTGTTGAGGTGTTTCTAGTGTAATAAAATTGTAATAAAGTTGCAGTTTAGTATGTATGAGCTGTGATGCAGGTAAGAGGACACCATAAAATTGTTGAAACCAAAATTCTTTCTTCATGCAGTTCCTTCTTCCCAGCATAGCTCTTGAAGTTAGTGCAAATCTAGATGGGTTTCAGAACTCAGATTCTAAGACCTGAGTTTTAGAATTAAATTTTTTTTCTTTTTTGGCTTTAATCAAAACCTGTCAGGGTATTCCATCTACTTGAAAGTCTGTATTTCATTTTTTTTTTTTTTTGGATTTTGGGCCACACCCAGTAACGCTCAGGGGTTACTCCTGGCTTGGGGGACCATATGGGACACCGGGAGATCGAACCGCGGTCCGTCCAAGGATAGCACAGGCAAGGCAGGCACCTTACCTTTAGCGCCACGGCCCGGCCCCTGTATTTCATTTTAATTCAGCATTTCAATAATAAAATAAAACAAAATAAATCTATAATGTCTAGTGACAAAGGAAAAAGAATGAAAAAGATTTATCCCTAGAATTGGAATAGGCTCAGCTCAAACCACTGTTTAGGGCCTGGTTACAGAATGAAAGTGGAAACAAAAAATTTTAAAAGGTTAAAATTTCTGATACTGAATTTTATGCATTAGGATTTAGGTCCAGTGTTAAACCTGAAATATTACTGGTCAACATATAAAAATGTTACTGAGTTAGCATAGTTTTAACATGATGTTGCTGGAAGGAGATGGGGTTTCATTAAAGAATATTGAATTGGAAAAGAAAAGACAAGTATTGCATGGCTTATCATAGTAGCCAACAAACATCTTCCTCTTTGATGTATTATAAAGACTCAAGAAAAGTCTGTATGGAAAGCACAGAGAACAATTATGTAAATATATCCCACTATTTTTAGTAGGAGACAGAGGAAATATTTGTTGAATAGATGCTACCAAGATTCTCTCTTCCCTTTATTTTCACTGCAGGAGCCTGGGGTTAGAATTATGCTATAATTTTGGAAAAGATCACTACATTTTAACCTCTTTAGAAGCATTTTTCTTTGAACTTGGTGCAATCAGGACATAAAGGTAAAATGATCTATTTCATTGCTTTGAAACGCTCAGGACCATTCTAATTGCCTAGCAGGGAAAAGAAATGGTGCAGAAGACTAGAGCTCTAAGATGAGATGTTTTGAAAAGGGTTACATGTATCTTAGCTCTGTTGATTTTTTGAAAATCAAAAAGTCTGACAATGCACCCTAGGGAAGGAGCTGTGTGTGTGTGCTTTTCAAGCTTAACACTTGCTATGGCAATGATTTCCGACGCAGTACCTTTCTGGAAATAAACTTGTATTTAAAAGAAAAGATTCTTGTTTGCTATATTTTCACTTCCAGAATAATGAGAGAAGGTGGTTTCTTTGAAAAGAGATTTTGATGTCAACTCTCACTTAACATGTTTGTAAATGTAGAAGTAAACTTATTGATACTGTTAGTTTTATTCTTAAGTACTATTCAGAAGTTAGGGATATATTTGAATATCCCTAAAAAAAGAATTTTCTTGGAAAAAAACATTTATTTATATATTTTGGGTTTGGGGCTACACCCGGTGGCACTCATTAGGCACTCCTAGCTCTGTGCACAGAAATCACTCCTGGCAGGCTTGGGAGACCAAGTCTGTCCGGGGTCGGGTCCATCACGTGCAAGGCAAACACCCTACAGCTGTGCTATTGCTCTTGCCCTCCCCAAAAAAGGATTTTCTATTGGCACAGATCACTAGAAGTTTGAATGTTTTAATTTTTTTTTTGTTTTTGGTTCATACCTGCTTTGCTTAGGACTCTTCTTAGCTCTGCACTGGAGGGTCACTCCTAGTAGGCTCTGGGGAACTAAATGTTGTACTAAGGATAGAATAGGCTTAGCCACATATAAGGTACCTTGGATATTAAATCTGATCACTGTTATTCATAAATTCTTCCATAACTAAATATGGGATCCTTTTCTCTAGTTATCTATTGACTTTCACTGATGACACACTGGAAATATGTAGGCCTGACTAGTTATTAGCAGGTTGCGTTTTAAAAGTCATTAATCATTTTATCTTCTTGCTTACTTAAGAGTCACTATAGCTCTGGGCTTCTTACAAGTTTTTATAGTTATAAAATCATTATTCAAACTAAAAGAAACATACACTATTTCACTCTTAATATTCCTTACATTTTTTCCCCAACAGAGAATTTACAGACAATAAGTAAGGGAGTTCTATATTACTAATTTTCCTGAGGCTCACAAAATTTGTGTTCAATTCCATAATTACTCATGCAATTAAGAAAATGTTAGCTGTCAACATTACCAATTCAATGAAACACCTCTACTTATGTTCATCAATATTAATCAATATTCTATTTTTTCTTGGCTAAGGCTTATTAACTATTCTGCTCAAACTGTTCTAAAATAAGTAATTCTCTATCTCTAATACTTTAAAAATACTTTTACATAGCACTTCTTGAAATTATTCCATGTTTACTTAGATGATATAGAAAGATACTGAACATATTGAAGAAAAAGGAAATCCTGTGGTGAACAGCAACCCAGAAAATAGAGTTTGTATTGTATGTTGCAATATTATAAAGTATTTGTTTACATAAGTCCCTAATGTACCACTTTTACCCTCTCAGTTATTTGCCTCCTAATTTCTGAGATATTAAATATCAAATGAACTATGAGAATACATGCTAATTAAAAGTAGGACACATGTTATGTCATTGCCTTTTATTTGGTATCTTAGAAAAAAATATAGACACTAAAATTTTTGGTTAAAGTTAACATGAGTTGTTTAAAATAGTTTTTATGGGGCCAGAGCAATAGCACAGTGATACAGTGATAGGGCATTTGCCTTGCACATTGCTAATCCAGTACTGCGGACCATGGTTTGATCCCTGGAGTCCCATATGGACCCCCCCAAGCCAGAAGTGATTTCTAGGTGTGTAGCCAGGAGTAACCCCTGAGCGTCACTGGGTGTGGCCCAAAAACCAAAAAAAAAAAGTTTTTATATCTATTTTTTGTATCTTTTGCTAGTCTTTAGAGATGTTCTAAATTAGTATCAAGGTAGCGATTAACCAAATGACTTTGGCAATATGAACCTTTAAGTATGTATCCACAATAAGAACATATATCTTAAAATGTAGTAGACATTCTCTTCAGAGTTGTACAGTTAAATTTTTTACATTGTTGACAGGAAGAAATGCAGTAAGCCTTATCTAATAATCAAATATAATTATTATATTTTAGTATTTCATATTCATTTATTAAAATGTATAAGCTATTAAGGCTCATGACTTGGTTACTAAAAGGATGGTGGCTATACAAAAAAGAGAGAAAAGGAGAAACAAGAGGTGTTTTGTTTTATTTGTTTTATTTTGGAGGTTAGAGATGTGGATCATTGAAGCCACACCTGACCTTACTCAAGGATCACTTCTAGTCGTGCTTAGCAACTTTATTCAGTTCTAGGATTGAAGCAATTATCTGCATGCAAGTCAAGAACCTTAACCCTTGAATTGTCTATGAGAATATCTCCATGTCCTATATGATATGTTTTGGTTGGGAGAGAAAAATTCTATTTGACTAGAATCATATAGATTTCTTTTTTTTTTGTTTTTGTTTTTGTTTTTGTTTTTTTTTGGTTTTTGGGCCACACCCAGTAACGCTCAGGGGTTACTCCTGGCTATGCGCTCAGAAGTTGCTCCTGGCTTGGGGGACCATATGGGACACCGGGGGATCGAACCTCGGTCCGTCCAAGGCTAGCGCAGGCAAGGCAGGCACCTTACCTTTAGCGCCACCCCGCCCGGCCCTCATATATTTCTTAAGCAACAGAGAGGAGTACTTACTATAATAATAGATATATAAATATGGTTTCAATCCTGGAAAGCTGTTTAACATCTCATACCAAAATTTATTCCATGTTAAATTAGGATCATAATTTACATGTCATAATTTGTGGTTTTATTAAGTGAAATGTCATATTCAAAAGACTTGGCATGGATCCTAGCAAGGTAGTTATATAATTTATATATTATAAATTAGTTATACTTTAAGATAAGCTGTATATATTAATGATTATTCTGATCCCTATCTTGATGAATAAATATGACAGAGATATTAAGAATAGAAATACTTTGAATACTTGATTATTTGACAAGAAGAATAGGTGCAAATAATTTATGCAAAAAGGTAAAGTGAGACTAAAGCAAGGTTAATTATGGACTGGAGATCTGAAGAGCTCTGTGAATTGTATCATTATTAAGTAGTATAGTTGATGAATATTTTAGAAAACTTGATTTATTGCCTTTAGAAACTTCCTAAAAGCACAAAATAATGAATAAATAGATATTCAAGTAAATCTACCAATTTGGGTAGAAAAGGGAAATCTGTATCATTTGAGCCATTATCTACTTATTTTCTCACTTCCTCACAGCTCAATATTCTGGAAGTTTGTTCTAGACCAGTGCAATTCAGAACACAGATTCCCCTTCCTTCCAGGACTCAAACAGGATTAAGTTATCTCTTTGGGAGATGCAAGTCAGCACTATTTATCATTTTTCTCAGCTCTGTGTTACAGAAACTATTCCTGGAGTTTCTGAAAGTTCTAGGTATGATTTTTTTTTTCAATTCAGCCTCAATACATAAGTTGAACTTTCTACTGAAAATTAATGCATAGAGAAAAGACCCCTTTTGGGGAGAGATAAGTGAAAGAGAGCTGAGGTCAATGTCCTGACCCCAGGACTCTGCTCATGAGAAAACCTGTTACTCTAAGTGCTGTAGATCACTGCCATTGCCAATAACTTCAGAATACTAGTACACAGATTCCAGGATGGAGATTTCTTATGTTCTCCATAATTGAAAGGACTATTTGGGACAAAATAAGAGAAGTCTGAGGTGCAGGAAAATTTTAAAATAATAAAAATCATGGAAATTAAATGAGAAAAACTTAATGATAATAATAAGAAAAAACCCCAACGAGCTAAAATTTTACCAGGCAACACAAGACAAAATAAAAGATATCTAAGAAGACCCTACCAAAAAATCATAATAAATTTCAAAGACTTCCCTTGAATAGAATCATGAAATTAGTTGGTTCCATTTGTGGAGCAATTGAAACTCTAGGACACTAATATAAATAGTAGAACAAAAATCTGGAATTTCTGGAGGCTAACTACTGGGTGTGATCCCAACAGAGACAGAGAGCATAACAGAGATATCAATGAAAGTCATTGAGAGTCTTCTAAATTATATCTCCCAAGAGTGATTATGCATATTTGTGACAGTGAAACTTATTAGTTGCAGCTTAAAATTTACTTAGAGACAAATTTATACTGCCAGATTCCTACTTTAAAAACAATAATATCAAATCAATAACAAATATCTCTACCTTAAGAAAGCATGCATAATCAAGGAAATAGAGTGAGTAGAAATTATTGACACAGAGAAAAAGAAAAAAAAAAACAAAGAAAAATCAATGAAACCCAAAGCTTGTTCAGTGACAAAAGTCAACAAAATCAACGAACCTTTGTCTAAACTAAAGACTGAATATTAAGTACTTTAATAAACAAACTTGAGTTACTAAAATTTAGAACAAAACACATCACTCCTGACCTTACATCAGTAAAAAGGAATATAAGGGAACATAATAAATAATAATGTCTCAACAGATTAGATACAACAGATAGATACAAGATAGCTTATTTTTTTCAAATGTAGACATTTAGAGTAATGAAATGGAGTTGAGGGTCCAGTCATAAGCAATTATATTTATGGTCAATTGATTTTAGACCAGTGCTTCTCAATTATTTTCTGTTATGCTTCCCAAGGAAGAAAACATTTTTTGTGCCTCCCCCCACGTGACTGTAAATAGTATATTTATTTTGTTAAAAAAAAAGCACTTTAACCTGCAAACAAAAATATATAAAATAATTTGAGCTGATTTTTTAATCAGACATGATGTCTGGATTAATGGCTACAATGAGCATATTTTGCAATGCATAGCTTTTCAAAGCAGTGTTTAAAGCAGGACACAGCAACTCTCAGCTCCAGAGACATACAGAGACATAAACACAGGGCTTAGTTTGTTATGACAGTGTTAGCCAAGGTCAAACGCACCCCTCTTTACGGAGCCTCACGCCCCCTCAGGAAGGTGCGCTCCACTATTTGAGAACCACTGTTTTAAACAAAGTTGCCAAGAAATATAAGTGGAGAAAGAATGCTATTTTTAGCAAATACTTTGGGGCAGAGCTTGATAGCTTTTTAGAAAGAATACATTTTAGGGGCCAGAGCAATAGCGCAGTGGTAGGGTATTTGTCTTGGACGTGGCTGATCCAGGAAGGACCTGGGTTTTATCCCCAAAGTCCCATATGGTCCCCCAACCCAAGAGCGATTTATGAGAGCATAGCAAGGAGTAATCCGTGAGCGTCACCGGGTGTGGTCCAAAAAAAAAAAAGAGGGGACTGAGCAGTGATGCAGCAGTAGGGTGCTTGCCTTGCAGGCGTCTGACCTAGGACAGACCCTGGTTCGATCCCCCGGCATCCCATATAGTCCCCCTCGTCAGAATTTCTGAGCACATAGACAGGAGTAACCCCTGAGCATCACCTGGTATAGCCCCAAAACAAAAACAAACAAACAAAAAAGAAAGAATAAATTTTAGGACCAGAGGGTTAATATACGGGTAGAGAAAATTGTTCTGGGACAGAAAAAATAGTTCAGAGGATAGTATCATGTAACTTGCTTTGTATGTAGCCAATCCAAGTTCTATTACTGGTCTCCCATGTGATCCCCTACACCATCAGGAGTAATTCCTGAGTGCAGATTCAAGAGTATCTCCAGAATATTTCCATTAATAAAAATAATAAAATAATGACAACAATAATAAGAATAATAAAAGCCCAAATAACAAAAAATAAAGAAAAGAAAATTGTCTTACTCATGACAAATCTCAGTTGATCTTTGGCACACCTAAACACCTCCAGGAGTTATTTATGAGCAAAGTCAAGAGTAAAACCTGAGCATAGCTTTAAAGGAAGAAACAAAAGGTATCACAAAGGTATCCAAGACACAAGTGAAAAAGAAAGCACAATTCTATCTCTAATAAAAATCTAAACTCCTTAATGTATAAGAACTGTTATCACCCAATAATAAAAAGAGAGATAGTGCCCATGTTTTAATGGACAAAGAAATTAAGGAAACATTTTCAAATAATTAATATGATAAATAAATACATAAAAGATATTGAATATCATGTTATCAAGGAAATACAAATTAAAACTACATGAGAAATTATGTCACACTATCAGAATTACTTTAAGCAAAATATCAGATAATAATTATATAGTAATATAGGGATAAGAAAGGGTAGGCAGGGTGAGATTAGAAATAATGTCTCTGGGGCCGGGAAGGTGGTGCTAGAGGTAAGGTGTCTGCCTTGCAAGCACTAGCGTAGGACGGACCGCGGTTCGATTCCCTGGCGTCCTGTATGGTCCCCCCAAGCCAGGGGCAATTTCTGAGAGCATAGCCAGGAGTAACCCCTGAGCGCCAAACGGGTGTGGCCCAAAAACCAAAAGGAAAAAAAAAAAGAAAAAGAAAAAAAAAAAAAGAAAAAGAAAAAGAAAAAAGAAAAAAGAAAAAAAAATGAAATAATGTCTCCACAGAAAAAAATTCTTATGGTCCATGAAAAGCCCAGGATATATACCCAAAATATACAAAGCATTCTGCTTTCCCTCCAAAATTCTAAGCCCAATATTTAGAGTTTACCCATTGGCCTAGAAAAGAGAATATAAAAAGCAAAGATTTCCCATTTCCCAACTCAGTACTACCTCCTAAAAGATACTAGACTCCTCAGTTGCATTTCCCTTCCTTTCTTCAACTGCAGTCTATTGAATTCGGCCATCTTATCACTTGTCCTCTGATTTCTATCTTGATTGCCTGAGAACAAGAAACTGAGAGCTTTCTAACAATACTATGTCTTGACAAGTTGTAGAGAAATTGGAACTCTCATACACAAGGAGGCAAAATGTAAAATGGTACAATATCTTACAATCTGACAATGATTTATTAGACTGAAAATAAAGTCATCATGTGATCCACCAGTTCCATTCCTAGATATGCATTTCATAAAAATAAAACCTTCATTCAAACAAAACTTATGAAATGAAATGAAAACTTATAATAGCATTATTCATTACAGCCCTATGGCAAAAACAACGTGAGTGGCCATTGAAGGGGTAGATTAGCAAAAATGTGGCACTTGTATATTAGGATATTATAACAAAACAAATAGAATTAAGTTATGATAGATACCATCACATGGATGAATTTTGAAAACATTAGCCTAAACAAAAAAAGCCAGGAAAAAAAAGCAGAACATATTTTTCCTCTACTAGGAAATACCAAGAATGGATGGATTTCTATTAACAAAGAGTAAATTAAGAATTTGCTGAAGACCAGTTATGAACAGTGAAGAGGTGGAATAGGGAGTGACATCAAATTTACTGTTAACTTTGCTTTGAGAAATCTCTCAAATGATACTCAGGGAATCCGGGTCACTACCATCTATCTAGTCATGACCAAATGGGTGACCCTTGAGCAATATATCATTCATTGAATATTCACTGACTAGTTATATTCAATGTGGGCCTGAGAATGAACTATTGCTCAAGGGTCACCTCCAGAATTGCTAGGTGATTAGATGCTATAAGATTTTTTTCTTTTTCCTTTTATTTTTTGGTTTTTGGGTCACACCAGGCAGCACTCTGGGGTTACTCCTGGCTCTATGCTCAGAAATTGCTCCTGGCAGGCACGGGGACCTTATGGGATGCTGGGATTCAAACCACCATCCTTCTGCATGCAAAGGCAAAAACCCTATAGCTGTGCTATCTCTCTGGCCCAACTATAAGTTTTTCCCTATAGAACAGGATTCAGGCACAACCCTGGACTATCTCTTAGGCCCCAATGTTTCTCTTTTTTATACCACAAAATGTCTGAACATTGGATTCTGTGATTGTTGCAAAATTCTGTAAACATACTAAAAAGCATTAAATTGTAGATTATATCACTGAGTTGTAAAACATGAACTACATACATCAACCATTTTATTTATTTATTTATTTATTTATTTATTTATTTATTGTTTTGGCTTTGGGCCACAGCTGGCAATGCTCAGGGGTAACTTCTAGCTCTGCACTCAGAAATCACTCTGGTGGTATTCTGGAAAAATCATATGTGATGCCAAGCATTAGATCTAGGTTTGTTGGCTACATACAAAGCAAGAGACCTACTCATTGTACTATAGTTTGGGCCTCCTCATAAACCATTTTAAAATAAATGAAAAAGTAATTGAGTCAAGTTCTAAAACAATGGCTTTATAAGGAATAGGAGGAAGTGGAAAAATAAAGACTAAATGTAGAAATAAGTAAGTCAGAGTGTAAGAATCGATGGTATATTTTTGACAGGAAGTATTTGTGATCTAAACAATCTCGAAAAGTTTGTCAGAAAAAAATGCAACAATCAATTTTCATAGACATGCACAGAAAACCTGCAGGCAATAAAATCTCAGAATAGAGAGTAAAAGCCTAAAATACTACAGAAAAAGGGTCATAAGTGGAAATAGTGTAGCAATCCTGGCTTAAGGAAAATGATAAACAGATAATAAAAATGGTTAGTTTTCTAAGCATTTTGGTATAGAAATTTGAGATGACAGAAAGGGAAGCATTCATAGCAGATACAAAGGCATAGAGATATTATTGTGGTTATTTTGGGGGCAGTAACTGTAAAACTAACACAGTTCCCTGCAACAGCACCAGGAATCAAACTCACCCCGGGAGTCCCTAATACCACTGCAGTATAAGCCCGCATAGGACATCCTGACCACAACTAAACAACAACAACTTGGAGCCGGAGTGATAGCACAGTGGTAGAGCATTTGCCTTGCAAGTGGCAAACACAGAACCAACCGTGGTTCAAATTCTGGCATCCCATATGGTCCCCCATGCCTGCCAGAAGCGATTTCTTTTTTTTTTTTTTTTTTTTTTTGGTTTTTGGGCCACACCCGTTTGATGCTCAGGGGTTACTCCTGGCTATGTGCTCAGAAATCGCCCCTGGCTTGGGGGGACCATATGGGACGCCGGGGGATCGAACCGAGGTCCTTCCTTGGCTAGCACTTGCAAGGCAGAGACACCTTACCTCCAGCGCCACCTACCCGGCCCATCAGAAGCGATTTCTGAGCAGAGAACCAAGAGTAACTCCTGAGCACAGCTGGGTGTCCCCACCCCCTAAAAAAAATAAACAACAACTTGATCTAAAAGCAGACTGCCCTATCTCATCACCTAACGGTAAGATGAAACTAGAAGACTGTCCTTGATATGCTCAAAAACCAAGATCACTAATTACAGAAGACAACCGCGACTGATCAAAACTTTTCCTGGGACCAATAAGAAAGATCCTAGTCTAGGCTTCTGCCTAAGATTTATACAAAACCAAGATCTCTAATTCCAGAGGTCTGACTTTGACAATCACAATTGAACACACCATCTGGAACCACAAGGAAAGAGTATACCCTAGGCTTTATTCTAGGATCTGTGCAAGAACCAAGATCACTAACTTCAGAAGACTGACTACAACAACCTTGATGGAGCAAAACTCCTAGAACCATAAAGAAAGACATGATACTAGACTTCGTCCTATAAGCTGTGCAAACATCAAGATCTCCAATTACAGAGGACTGATTTTGTCAGCCACAACTGAGGAGAACGTTCCTGGCATCAGAAAAAGACATTAGGGTTCGTCAACGAGCCTGTCCGAATTCCCATGAAAATATACTTAAAGAGTGGAGAAACCCAGTATCTTTTAGGCCAAGGGAATTTCCTTTCTAATTTCCCCAATACTTACTGTGGTTATCCAAAAAAAAAAAAAAAAAAGACACAAAACCTTGCCACACCCTCCTTCCTCCCCCACCTCTCTCTCTCTCTCTCTCTCTCTCTCTCTCTCTCTCTCTCTCTCTCTCTCTCTCTCTCTCTCTCTCTCTCTCTCTCTCTCTCTCTCTCTCTCCTTTCTCACATTGTAGCCATTTTAGCTGGTGTTTATTTTTATTGTCATGTTTCTCTGTGCCTGGTTGTTTTCTTTTTATTCTTTTTCCCTTTTTTTCTTTTAAATTGATATTGATAGCTCCTAGACAGACCCCTCCCAGCATCCTTTTGTATTTTTTCTTTTTTCCTTTTTTTCAACAGAACCACAGGGCTTGAATTATCTTGTTTTGCTTCAAAAAATGCAAGGGGAAGGAAAAAGAAGTGGGGTTATACCAGGAGCAAACAGTCATATGAACACTGAGTGGAAATAAAAAATGATCAGACCCAAACACCAAACCCAAAGTCATCAACAACAAAATCAAGATACCCAATCTACATCAAGATATATATATATATATATATATATATATATATATATATATATATATAAAAGGAATTGGCTACACTAGCAGTCTAGGGAGCAAAGGGGGGAGGTATGGGAGGCATGCTGGGAACAGGTGTGGAGGGAGGAGAATACTGAATACTGGCAGTGGGAAAGGCCCTAATTCAATGTCACTTTGTACCTTAAATATAACTGTGGAAGACTTGTAATTCACATTGGTCACAATAAATAAAAAAAGAAAGTGTAGGTAGGCATTAATGTATTCTGCTGAAATAAACTCCAATAAGTCATTAGAATGTCTAATACTGACCAAGTAACTGATTAAGAATATCTGGAGAAATAGCGCATCTGAGTAAAAATCATCACCATAGAAAATATAAAAATGAAACAAATATAAACCATAAACTAAACACTATTGTAGTAATAGATTTTTAATTTTAGTTAATGCTATTAATAAAATTTGTATAGTTTAGATAATATGAATACAACTATGTTATAATTTATGGTATTGATGTCAAAAATTAGTGCACCTCACAATTATCAAAGTGGCCTTTATCTTCCACAAATGTCATGTTATCTCAGCATAGAATGAAGAGGTAACTCAATAATATTAATTATTCTATAATAATAAAATTATATAATAATCATACTCATCTTAATTACAATCTTTCTAATCTTTTGATTTTTGAGGGGAAACCAATGAAACTCATGGCTTTTAAAAATATTTATTTTAGAAAATTATTTTATTTAATAAATATATTTAATATTCTCTATATTTAATTATTAATTGATTAATTAATCAATTGTTTAATATTACATAATTTTTAATGATTACAAGCATGCTTGTAGTTGAATTTTAGTCATAAAAACTAACACCCCAGGTCACCAGTGCAACCTTCCCACCACCAATGCCCCCATCTCCCTCTTCCCTGTATTCGAGACAGGCATTCTATTTCTCTCACTCACTGCCATTGACATGATAGTTGTTGGTGTAGTTATTTCTGTAACTGCACTCACCAATCTTTGTGGTAGCTTCATATCATGGGCTGGTCCTTTTAAACCTCAAATACTCGTGCTATACTCTTAGCTGTGTTCACTGATAAATCCTGGTAGATTTTAGCGGATCAAATCAAGGTTGGTAGTTATAAGACAAAGGCAGTATCTGCTGTGCTTTTTGCAGATTTAGATGTATGTGCTTTTATATTTTCAGAATAGAAATATGTTATCCTATAGAAAATATTCTTGCTATTGAATAGACTTCTAATAACAGTAGTATTCTAATTTTCAAATATAACGCCAAACTTTATAACCAGAGGCTCAATTCCTTAACTATCCACCTTATTTTATTTTTATTTTCTATAAAATTTTATTTAATTAATTCCACAAAAATAATTCTTTTCTGTTTTTACTGTTTTGCTCTGACAGATAACACATAGAGTATCTTTTTATAATACATAACTGTTTTAAAAAGCAATGAAGAATTGTTATCTTTTTCTTTTCAATGTCCTTTTAATAGGTGGACTTTTGTTTTCACCTCTCAGACATCTGTTGACTGTTCTAAAATAACAGCAACACAACCTGACTTCATTTTCTTCATCATCCAAAAATGCAAGATAAAAAAATCTAGAAATTGATTCAACTTTATATTTAATGCATAGTATTAAATTAGACAACTTTTTAAAAGATGTATTTTTTATTTTAAATACCATACTTTTCAGAGTTGCTCATATATCATACAGTTTATTTTTGGTATTAAATGTTCCAACACCAATTTCACCAACAGTATAACATTCCCTCCAATATTTTCTCCAATTTCCTAACTTTCACCAAGCCTGCCCATTGGCAGGCACACTTAACTTACTTAATTTTGTTTGTTACAACTAAATAGCAATAGAGTTGTCACAAAAATAACTGAATTAAATTAAAATTTATAATACTGTCATCTTCAATCATTGTCTAAATGTTTACTATGCTATTTAGTGAACCTATTGTTGATGTTATTTGTTGAACTATGACTATTTCAGATTTAAATCGGTGCATTTCTACCAAGAAATCAGTATTAAACTTATGGAGGTGGTACATGACCATGTATGTGACTCACAGTCTAGAATTCAAGGGTCTGTGGAGCTGGGTGGATGTTTTCATATGGTGGCAGTGATAGAGAACTTTTTCAATGACAGTTTTTATTAAGTAAAAATAATAAGGGAGAAATATTAATATCCTGTAAATTCGCTCACATATGGAAGATTTTTTTTAAACAGCAAAGTTAACAAACAAAAAAAAATCCCAAACCCTAGATTCTTATAGGAAAATAGAATTTTGGTGGTGATCATAATAAAGTATAATCAGAAGTTAAAGTATAAAACTGTACCCATAGAACTTATGAAACTATCAGAGTAAGTGTTATCTTAATTAAAAAAAAATTTTTGAGCTGCTTAAAAATAGTAGAGTCAAGCTTGAAACTCTATTTGGAACAGTAATGTAAAATTTATAATTAAAGTGCCTTTAAAACTGAGAAAAAATATTAACTAATCATTCTTAAGAACTTTCAAATTATTTTAAATACTAAATATTAGAAAATCTATTTAGTTATACGCTACTGATTTATACTCTAAGTATTTTGAAACAAACTCAGAACTCGGTCATGATTCCTAATTTTTCTGTAAACTTATTTTATGAGTAGTTTAAACTTAGAAACATTTAAAAACACAATCACAGTAGTCTTATAACATCCAAGATGAAAATGTATTTCTTGAGTACTAACAAACTATTATGCTGAGTGAAATAAGTCAGAGGGAGAGAGACACACACAGAATAGTCTCACTTATCTATGGGTTTTAAGAAAAATTAAAGGCATTATTGTAACAATGCCCAGAGACAATAGAGATGAGTGCTGGAAGGACCAGCTCACAATATGAATTTCATCACAAAGAGTGGTGAGTTGCAGTTAGAAAAATAACTACACTAACAACTATCATGACAATATTAATGAGTGAGAGAAATAGAATGCCTGTCTCGAATACAGGCAGGAGGTGGGGGAGGAGAGAGATGGGGTCATTGGTGGTGGGAAGGTTGCACTGGTGAAGGGAGGGTGTTCTTTTTATGACTGAAACCCAACTACAATCGTGTAAGCATGGTGCTTAAGTATATAATTATTTAAAAAATAAAAAAGTATTTCTTAAATACTATCAAATGTACAATTGAATTTTATTATTTCTTATGGATTTTAGCGGGTGCAGCATGAAGCAGAATCAAAATAAACTCCACATATAGCTGTTGGATAATATATCTTTTAATATAGATTCCCCTTCTATTATTATCATTAGTATTATAGTATTTTGCACTTTATATATTTAAGAGATTATTGTTTGTGAACATGAAACATTACTCTAGTATATTTTTGCATCATATATTTTAATAGATTAATTAAACAAATTCTTCTGCCTCCTCTTTTGAACTTTCTGTTAGTAATTCTAGTGCTCTTAGCACTTTGAGTTTTAATCAATATTAAAAATACTTCAGGGGCCTGTGAGGTGGTGCTAGAGGTAAGGTGTCTAGCTTGCAAGCGTAGCCAAGGAAGGACCGAGGTTTGATCCCCCGGTGTCCCATATGGTCCCCCAAGCCAGGAGCAATTTCTGAGCTCTTAGCCAGAAGTAACCCCTGAGCATCAAACAGGTGTGCCCCCCCAAAAAAAAATATTTCGTATGTTCATGGCTTTAAAAATAGGAATTTTTAGAGATTTGGGAAAAATAGGAATCTTTATTTTTCTAGAGAATTGAGAATACAAAGAAATATTCAATGTTTATATAAATTCACAAATTCACTTAAGGTTTTTTAAAAAAAATAGGATAAATGGAGAAAAATGTGTTTTCACATCCAAGACAGATTCTAGAATGTGAGGGAACAGAGTTAAAAAAATAAATAAGAGTAATTCTCTAAGGCTTGACCAAAATTGATAAGACCCATCAACATGGATGAAGCACTTCCCAAGTTCTAATTTGAAATCTTTCAAACTGACTCACAGTTACAAATAGGTAGGCTTTTCTCTTTGTTTTTTCATGGTTTTTGTCCTAGCATTTACTACTATAGTTAAGTCCAGGGTCATTTTTCACACATTTCTCAGTAGCTCTGTTTAATATCTATAAAAGAGAGCATGAAATCAACTTCAAAAGATAGTAAGAATATTCTGAATGGAAGCAATCCCAAGCATTATTTATTTTTTTGAGAAAAGCAGAGATGAAAGAAAAATAATTTATCACAAAATGAGAATTTTTAAGAAAATATTTTAATAACAAAATATTAAAAATATTCTCTTCCAAATCAAAAAAAAGTATGACTTTTCTAGCACACTTCTGTTCAGTTTTTTCTGACAACCAAAAGAAGATGGGATTGAAAAGAAAAAAAAAATGTTGGTATTTTTGCAAAGAAATGTAACATTTGCAACATAATAGTTCTTTTTTTTTTTTTTTTTTTTTTGGTTTTTGGGCCACACCCTGTGACGCTCAGGGGTTACTCCTGGCTATGCGCTCAGAAGTTGCTCCTGGCTTCTTGGGGGACCATATGGGACGCCTGGAGATCGAACCGCGGTCCGTCCTAGGCTAGCGCAGGCAAGGCAGGCACCTTACCTCCAGCGCCACCGCCTAGCCCCAACATAATAGTTCTTAATACAACATTAAATGAAAAGATCATTTTATGATTTAAGTAGAGCAGCACATCAAGGAAGAATAAGCAGTAATAATGATGCTGTGGTGAAAGAAATTTGGAATAAAATAAAAAGAAACCCTATTAATTTTGAGAAAATATTTGTACATAATACATCAAATTTAGGGAAATAGTCATTTTGAAACACTCACAAAGTTCAAAAACAATTCCATAAATATACGGGAAGGTGCTGGAGCAATAGCACAATGAGTAGGGTGTTTACCTTGTATGTGGCCCATCCAAGTTCTATCCCTGACATCATATATGGTTCCCTGAGCACTGCTAGGAGTAATTCCTGAGCTCAGAGCCAGGAGTTATCTCTTAGCACTACTGAGTGTGGCTCCAAAACAAACAAAAAATGATAATAGAAATTGTACAGATACTTTTCCTAATAAGACATACAGGTGGTCAATAGATATCATGAAAATGTTCATCACTTATCAGGAAAATACAAATCAAAATCACAATGAAATATCATACACATCTTTGGTTTAAATTTTAGCAAAACTTTTTCACATATTTACTAGGAAAAACTTATTAATATCAAACAAGTACACTACACCTCGAAACAAAAAGTCCATACTCAGTAGAGTAATAAAAAAATTACAATAATTTTTATATCAGCCTAATATATATTTGAAAAAATTAACTAATTACTGGTGAGTATAATTTAGAATATAATATTTTTCTTTTCCTTTCTTTCTTTCTTTCTTTCTTTCTTTCTTTCTTTCTTTCTTTCTTTCTTTCTTTCTTTCTTTCTTTCTTTCTTTCTTTCTTTCTTTCTTTCTTTCTTTTCTTTCTTCTTTCTTTCTTTTCTCTTTCTTTTCTTTTCTCTTTCTTTCTTTCTTTCTTCTTCCTTCTTTCTTTTCTTTCTTCTTTCTTCTTTCTCTTTCTTCTTCTTTTTCTTCTTTTTCTTTCTTCTTTCTTTCTTTCTTCTTTCTTTCTTTCTTTTCTTTCTTTTCTTTCTTTCTTTCTTTCTTTCTTTTTCTTTCTTTCTTTCTTTCTTCTTTCTTTTCTTTCTTCTTTCTTTCTTTCTTCTTTTCTTCTTCTTTCTTTCTTTCTTTCTTTTTTCTTTTCTTTCTTTCTTTTCTTTCTTTCTTTCTTTCTTTTTCTCTTTTCTTTCTTTCTTTCTTCTTTCTTCTTTTTCTTTCTTTCTTTCTTTCTTTCTTTCTTTCTTTCTTTCTTTTTTTCTTTCTCTTTCTTTCTTCTTTTCTATCTTTCTTTCTTTCTTTCTTTCTTCTCTTTTTTTCTTCTTTCTTTTTTTCTTTCTTCTTTCTTTCTTTCTTTCTTTCTTTCTTTCTTTCTTTTTCTTTTTTTTTTCTTTCTTTCTTTCTTTCTTTCTTTCTTTCTTCCTTTCTTCTCTTTCTTT